>NC_044996.1:104001533-104144033 GCF_008728515.1 Papio anubis | reverse complement strand
CCCAAGTGCTGGGGATTACAGGCATGAGCCTGCCACAGCCAATCAGTTTGTATTCTTGAGAGGACAGGAGTTGGACAGTTATATGCAAGATGTCTTTGGGCCAGGCGCGGTGGCTCATGCCTGTAATCCCAGCACTTTGGGAGGCCAAGGCGGGTGGATCAGGAGGTCAGGAGATCGAGACCATCCTGGCTAACACAGTGAAACTCCGTCTCTACTAAAAAATACAAAAAATTAGCTGGGTGTGGTAGCATGTGCCTGTAGACCCAGCTACTCGAGAGGCCGAGGCAGGAGAATCGCTTGAACCTGGGAGGCGGAGGTTGCAGTGAGCCGAGATTGCGCCACCGCACTCCAGCCTGGGCAACAGAGTGAGACTCCGTCTTAAAAAAAAAAAAGATGTCTTTAAAGGGCTGAGTGTGGTGGCCTATGCCTGTAATCCTAGCACTTTAGGAGGCTGAGGCTGGAGGATCACTTTAGCTCAGGAGTTTGAGGCTGCAGAGAGCTATAAGTGCACTACAGTCCAGCCTGGACAGCAGATGGAGATCCTGTCTCTTAAAAAAAAAAAAAAAAAAAATTAAATAAATCAAAGTTAAAACTTTGAAAAAGTTTTAAAAGCTTTAAAAATGATTAAATCTAGGCTAGGCGCAGTGGCTCACGCCTATAATCCTAGCACTTTGATCCGCTGAGGCAGGCGGATCACCTGAGGTCGGGAGTTCGAGACCAGCCTGACCAACATGGAGAAATCCCGTCTCTACAAAAAATACAAAATTAGCCGGGTGTGGGATTACATGCCTGTAATCCCAGCTAGTCGGGAGGCTGAGACAGGAGAATTGCTTGAACCTGGGAGGCAGAGGTTGCAGTGAGCCGAGATCATGCCATTGCATTCCAGCCTGGGCAACAAGAGCGAAACTCCATCTCAAAAAAAAAAAAAAGATTAAATCTAATAGACATCAAGAAAGGTCTGTAGCACAATAACAGCAATAATCTGTAAGTAGGAAGGTGTAGGGGAGAGTAAATTGGTTTGAAGTGGAATATATAATTCCAACACAGGACTGCTATGCAGCCCGCAGCCCTATCTGGGAGGTATGGCTAGGCTTTAAGTTCTGCATGGCCTGAGAGAGTGACTGCTAAAAATGCTCCTACTGCCTAAGAGGCAGCTTGGCCTCCTGAGGGCATATGACCCAACCCCCTTCACTGTACTTCCAAGACTTCAGTCTTCGGTCACTTTGCATAAACAAAGGCAGAAGTGCACTGAGCTTTGCTGTTTGAAAATATTTTTAGTAATTTTAGTGGTAGAAAAGATGCCCTTTGATACAATTTTGTTTTTGATCTTGTCTTCTTTGTGGAAAGTAAGCAGATTCCATGCTGGATCTGCTGTTTGGGAGTATAATAATTGCCTAAGGCCAGGTGTGGTGGCTCATGCCTGTAATCCCAGCACTTTGGGAGGCCGAGGCGGGCAGATCACTTGAGGTCAGGAGTTTGAGACCAGCCTGACCAACATGGAGAAACCCGGTCTCTACTAGAAATACAAAATTAGCCGGGCCTGGTGGCACATGCCTGTAATCCCAGCTACTCGGGAGGCTGAGGCAGGAGAATTGCTTGAACCCAGGAGGCGGAGATTGTGGTGAGCCGAGATCGCGCCATGGCACTCCAGCCTGGGTGACAGAGCAAGACTTCATCTCAAAAAAAAAAAAAAAAAACCACCAAACCAGAGAGAGTAAGTAGGGAACTGCATTTACCTCCACACATATAATTATCCTTCTTATTATAGTGAAGGTCCATGTCTTTGAACTTTATTCCAAATCCACCCTAAAAAAGAGTATGGATCAGCTGGACCCAGGAGGCCCTTCCCCTGGACCTTGCAGAAAAATGACTGGCAATCATGAAATTCACTAAAGGCTTTAGGGTGCCTATCTCTTGGAATCCTTTCTACAACTCCTTTTCTTCTAGCTTCGGAATAGTCTAATTATCTTTGTCCCAGGTTTGAGGTTACTTGGGCACATTATTTATGTGCATCGCGATAATGTGATTTCAGTCTACCTCAGTCTCCATTCTGCATAGAGAGGTGTGGCAAACTTCCTGTCCTTTGTGGGCTCACACACAGCTGCAGTACCACACGGAATTACAATGGAGGTTTGAACAGTGGAGACGGTGGGAGTCCAGTGCCCAGAGCAATTTACTCTACTAGGGGAGTTGAGAGGATGGGAGCTAGACACGTGTAAGTGGATCCAGAGCCACTTGGTACCAAGCTCTTACTTCCTGAAAAGCACTAAAAATAAATAAATAAATAAATAAATAAACACTACCTCTCCTCCCCACCCCCCGTTTTTTTTTTTTTTCTTGAGACGGGTTTCACTCTGTCGCCCAGGCTGGCGTGCAGTGGCGCAATCTCAGCTCACTGCAAACTCCACCTCCTGGGCTCAAGCCATTCTCCCACCTCAGCCTCCGGAGTAGCTGGGATTACAGGCGCGCGCCACCACGCCGGAACTCGTGGACTCAAGTGATCCCGCGTGCCTAGGCCTCCCAAAGTGCTGGGATTACAGGCATTATCCACCACGCCCTGCCTCGCAAAGCACTTTCAATTCATGCACAAGCCCTTGAATCACAAACACTCTTGGAGGCAGAGACTACTTGTATTCCAACTTTATAGATAAGGAAGCCGGGGCACTGTCAACACGGTTGCCTGGTGCCTGTAAGCAGGGAGCTGAACTGCTAGTTAGAGGAGCTGCAATTCCTAGGCTCTGGTTCACTGCGCTACCTCCAGGAATGGGGGTGGAAGTGGGGCGGCGGGAGAAGGGGCGGTGTTGCAGGAAGTTCATTTGCTTCAATATGGGCACTTAAAATGCCTGGAAACATTAAGAAAGGGAGCGTGCAAAAAAAAATTTTCCTGGTTTCAGCCATTTCTAACCCTTTTTAGGTCACTTCAAATAAAATTTGCAAATAACTGCCATGTGGAGAAAATATGCAAATGTTGCTTAATGGAAAAGTCATTCGGAGTGCTGTGAAAGTTGGCTCATTTATTTAGCTGCCTCAAGTGTGCACATCATTCTTTTTCAGAGTGAATGTGTTTGAAGACAAAGCTTTGTATGTTTTCCCGCTTCCTCTCCAATTGGATATTTCAATTATAACATATTGATTAACAAAATACCCTGTTGGTTTGAACTGAGTATGCCTATGAGCAGGGGTTAATTGAAAATAGGGAACTGCTGTATATTTTAATTCTTTTAGGTACTCCCATGGCGGTACCCTGTACTCGGCTCTACTCAAAAGTAAAACAAAGCCCAGAACCAGGGTAGTCAGTGCATCCCATTGTTGCTATATGCATTTTGAAGAGCTATCGGAACTCACAGTTTTTGAACCTGACTCATGTTTACCCTGGTTCATAGGAAAACGAAACTGAAACAAAACCGAGGTCCTTCACCAATACTCCATGAGAATCCACGAATCTCAGGGCAGGAAGGGACCCTAATATCATTAAACCTAGTGACTCTCCAAAGGGCATTGTAGAAATCTGTGTATTTCTGGTCGTCACAATGACTGGCGAGGGCTACTGGCATTTAGTGGGCAGGAGCTAGGCATGCTAGGATGTTCTGTGATGCTGGTCATTCCCATAGAGCGAAGAATTGAACCACTGGACACTGATGTCGGTGAAAAGCTAGTTCATTATCATCTAAGCCTAGAACTAACACTGTTTTACATATGAACACAAAGTATCTTTGCCCAGTTTCCATATATTCTGAATTTTCCACAAATGCAACTACTATTTCAACGGAAGGAAGACTGTACTGTTTTATTTAAACATTATTAATAGTTCAACATTGTGGAAAATGAGGTTCCTAGTAGCAATGCTGTACATGGAACTCGAGTTGTGAAATCAAAACACCTTTCCAGTTCGCATTTGTGGCTCTACTGGGCAGGTATCTTCCCACCAGTTAGCGTAGCTGTGCAGCGGCATTAACATATTATAATACGTTGTTTTATTATAATCATTTTGCTTCCGTTTGTTAATAGGTCATGTTTTTTGAAATTGTGTTTGTAGGTTTACATAGTATTACCTATGATTTGTTATTTCAGTATAGGTAAAAGGGGCGTTAGAAAATACTAGTTATGAAAAGGAGTTGGGTCTTTCACAGGGTTATGGAATGTAGCAGACTCCTTTTATAGATGAGGAAATTGAGACCCAAAGCCGTTAAACCACTTGCCCCCGACAGTGTGATATTCTCTCCCTATCTTGTTCGAATTTCCATTTCGATTTTAAAAATTGGGGAGAGAAGTTTTGTGTATGGTAAATTATGTGATGAGCACGAACTATTTGAATCCTGGCAGCAGAAGACCCTTTGGAGGGTGGTGGAAACCACTGCGTTTTATTTAATTCCGTCGGGCTGAGGGTCAGAAGGGAGAGGGGAAAGCGGTCGTAGGAAACCACGATGTGCGTGTGCCGGCTCAAAGCCGGGAATCCACTAGTAAACACATCTTCTTGTATTTAAGGGCCTGCGGCACCGAAGCCGGGACTTGGGGTGTCCTGCCTGGGAGGGGGCCACGGGAAGAGGTTCCTCCGACGGCAGAAACCTGGTTTCTCCCGTTCCTCATACACCGCAGCGGCCTGAGGGTCACCCCGAGCCCAGGCCGGTAACCCCGCTGCAGCCCCTCTTGCAGGCCCAGGTTGCACCGACTACAAACATTCCCGATACCCTTGGGCCCTAGAAGAGCCGTTCGCCACCCGCAGGCTCCCCGCAACGCCGGTGTTCACCTGCCCTAAGCAGCTGGGTGCCCAGCGAGAAGCAGCTAGGGGCAAATGTAGCCCGCATTCCTGCAGAGGGCAGGGGTCCCGGGAGGGCGCGCCAGCGGCGGCTCTGGATCAGCGCGTGACTGTCTCATTGTTCCCTCACCGCGGGGGGTGGGGGGCGCGCGCGCACACGTCGGGGGGTTGGCCGGGAGGGGCCATTGTGTGTTTCTAGGCGGCGCCCCCGCTGCCTAGGCAACAGCGCAAGGAGGTGTCGGGCCACCAGCGCGCCGCCGGCTCCCCTCCATTTCCCCCCGACTCCCGCCCCGTCACCATCCTGCCCTCCTCCCTCCTCCTTTCCCCTTCCTCTGCTCCCCTCTTTTTCCTCCCCCTCCTCCCCTTCCCTCTGTTCTCTCCTCCTCTTCCCCGCCCCCCCCCGCCCGTCCCGAGCACTCTATATTCAAGCCACCGTTTCCTGCTTCACAAAATGGCCACCGCACGCGACACCTGCGGTCACGTGGCCTGCCGCCCTCTCGGTTTCGGGACTGTCTGCCTAGCTCCGACTTCGGGGAGGCTACACGCGGAAGACCGAGGGCAGATTAGACCGGAGAAATCCCACCACATCTCCAAGCCCGGGAACTGAGAGAGGAAGAAGAGTGAAGGCCAGTGTTGGAAAAAAAAAAAAAAAAAGAAAAACAAAAAAAACCCAAGAAAAAAACCCCGAAAAACTAAAGCTGAGTGCATAGGGTTGGAAAGGGGAGCGAAGAGGCCTAGGTTAACATTTCCAGGCCTTTTAGCTGGTGGTAAACGGGAAACGCAAGTTCTCGCGAGATCTCGAGACCTCCGAGGCTGAGACTACGGTTTTAGCGGAGAGCACGGAAAGTGTAGCTCGGGAGAACTGGGACAGCATTTGGCGCTCCAAGCTCCAAGACAGGACTGCTAGGGGCGACGGGACTAAGTAGGAAATCCCGTGAGGTTAGACCTGAGGGCGCGCGCAGTAGCCGGGAATTAGTCGCCGCGACAGGGGATTGCAGTGTGAGAGGGAGGGCACACGTTGTACGTGCTGACGTAGCGGGCTTTCAAGCGGGTATATTAGATCCGTGGCCGCGCGGTGCGCTCCAGAGCCGCAGTTCTCCCGTGAGAGGGCCTTCGCGGTGGAACAGACACACTCGCTTAGCAGCGGAAGATTCCGAGTTCTCGGTACTCTTCAGGGATGAGTCATGTGGCGGTGGAAAATGCGCTCGGGCTGGACCAGCAGGTGAGCCGCAAGGACCCCACTGGGCTGGCTGCTGCGTGAATCCCTCCTCTGACCTAACCTGGCTAATGGCGCAGCGCTAACCGGGACCCTTACTTTTCATTTCCTGGGTGCCCCGGGCTGGCGGGTGTGAGTGCCCCGGGGCTATGGAGGGACAGGAACGTTGGTTGGGGTTGTCGCCCGGGCCCGGTCTCGGCCCGCTGTATTGTCCCCGGGACGAGCACAATGGCGGCTTTTGTGTGTGCGTGCGCAGGCGGGCGGAGGGGGGAGGGAGTGCGCGCGCTCTCGCGGGGACGCGCATGCGCGAACCCCGACTGATTAGTGACCGGGGGGTGGTTTGCGGGAGTGCGCAGCGCGGCGGGACGCGACTGGAGACCCTTTTGGCCTGGAGGGTTTCGGCCTTCACGGCTGGCGCAGCCTGGATTCCCGTCTGGAGGACCCGGCGGCATCCGGTGTTTGCGTGCCTGCGAGCAAGTGGTGGAACGCGGCCCAGGAATGTGGGAGGGGGCGGCGCGGCGGGGAGGGGGTGGCCTTCGCTTGGGGTAATGGCGGCGGTCTCTTTTGTGTGGTACTGGGAGGCGCTGTGGCTCACTCCCGGGAGACGGCGGGTCCCGGGCGGGCGAGGGCCTGGAAAGGAGGATGGAATGGGCGTCTTGTTTTTCCCGGGTTCCTTCCGCAGGCCTTTTCGCTTCAGCCCAGGTTCCGCAGGGTCCGCAGGCCCGGCGCCGCGGCCGGGGAGGCTGCGTTTCCGGAGTGGAAAGTTTTGTGACGCAGAAGATTGGGGAGGAGTGGGGGCGGGGAGGGGAGGCAGGAATGGGCCGCTGGGCTCTGGAGATAGAGGTTAGACGCGGCGGGGAGGTTAGCCAGCGAGGCCCTTTCTCCTCCTTGCTTGGCCCAGGTTGTCCCTGTGTGGCGAGTTAGCCGGGAGCCCCGCGTTTTTCTGGAGTGGAGGGGTCATCGCGGGTTGTGGGAGTGTCTTCATGTTAGTGACTTTGATCCAGGAATCCGCCATTGGAAAAACACCCGGCTTTTGGGGGAAGTAAACAGTTTTGTTGTTGACTTGTTGCTGCCTGTGGAGTAGAATCTCGCGATGGGTCCGAGGCCCCCCCCCCCCCAGTCTTTTAGACAGAATCCCCTCTTCTAAGGATTTAGGGGCAGAGGAGAGGAGGACGTGTGATCTGAGAGAAGGTTTTGGGCTTTGGTGGCAGGAAGACTGCATCCCGCCGCAACAGTGGCACCACGTTTCAGATAAGCTCTTGTGTGGGTTATGCGGAGCCTTTAAATACAATTCTGATTAGGAGTTGATTTCACAAACTCCGGAATAATCCTGGGACTAAGTTTAGTGGCACAAATTAATTGAATACATATTTTAATGTAGTCATATGTAATATTTTTTAGGAATTGATCTGTTCCTTTGGGAGCATTTTCTCCCTGTTAATGAACCAATTATATTAAATCCTCTAATTGTTGACACTTCATATGTTGAATTGAACACAGACATTTTAACAATCTACCAGCAGCACAGAGTATTCCCAGTTTTACCATTTTCCATTTAGCTACAGTGTCCTTTTAAGGATTCTAGGCAGCAGTGAACCTTATTTAAAAAGCAAAATTGTACTATAACAAGTGCAAAAGGAAAGTTTGTGGTTCTGCCGTGCTTTAAAGTATTAACGGTAGCAAGAGAAAGCGCGGTGGTGTTTTTTCTCATAGAAATTCTGGAAATTAGGTGCCTGAAGTCTTACACTCAGCATCTGCTTCCAGTTTTCAGTGACTCCATTGATGATGCGTGCAGTTTGGCAGTATCATACTGAGCTTTAAACAGAAGATTTATAAACATGGTATATAGTGTATCTTTTGCAAACAGGTTGGCAACGGTACTGTGTAACTTGGTCTTTTGTGGCTTTTTTGAGAAAAATGAAACACTTTGCATGTACAGTTTTTTCCACCAACTACTTGTGAGTAGTTCCTGGTTAGTTATACAACGTTACGAAGGTAGCATATAACCCTTTTCAAGAATGTTGAGGCTTTTGAGATACCAGTGTAAGGGAGATGGGTAGAAATATAGATGAAAGGCACTAAAACGTCCTACTCCCTAAGAGCATTGAATGCCAGTTGTACCATTTATTCAAAGTCATTTTTGAACTTCTGTTACAATGGGGTAATAAACAAGTAACTACTTCAAGCCGGGCTCATGCTTGTAATCCCAGCGCTTTGGGAGGCCAAGGCAGGTGGATCACCTGACCTGAGGTCAGGAGGCCAGCCTGGCCAACATGGCGAAACCCCGTCTCTACTAAAAATACAAAAAGCCTAGCGTGGTGGCGCACCCCTGTAATACCAGCTACTCGGGGAGGCGGAGATTGCAGTGAGCCGAGATCACACCACTGAATTCCAGCCTGGGTGACAGAGGGAGACTCTGTCTCAAAAAAAACAAACAAACGAATTAACAGTCAAACTACTTCAGAGTTGTGCTTAACATAGTGTTTTGTGTAAGTGGTTGGTGTATTGCTTTTTTTTGTTGTTCTTAAGAGTACTACCCGACTAAAAATACGTGGGCAATATTTGGGGATGAAGGAACTAAAGAACGGCCAATTCAAAATTTGTCCTGACATTTTTCAGGTGTGCTTTTTAGGTTTAAAATACCAGGTACTACAGAAAGTTGGCGTTGGAAATGTTTATGACTGGCACTAAAACGAATCCCTTATCTATTTGACATTGAAGAATAATTTTGAGGTTCAGTGTAAGCTTTAGTTTGGTGATTAGGGAGCCTGTGCTATGGAACATGTTGCAGTGAAAATTCGTTTTGAATGAATGAATGAAATTTGGACAGTTTCTACTGAATAGCACAAGCATCTTGGTGTACCGCCTTCTGTAGTATACACAATAGTAATATTTTGCATTTGCCTAGAGCGTTACAGACTTGAAAGCATTCTTCGTCACTTTCTCATTAAGAGTTGGTATCAGCCCTGTGAGGTGGACTGGCCAACTACTTGAATGCAGTGCTAGCAAATGCTAGAGGGCGGGACTAGTTTTCTCTTAATACAGTATTTGAGCACATGGGGTGCTAACCATCTCACTCTCTTCTAGTTTGCTGGCCTAGACCTGAACTCTTCAGATAATCAGAGTGGAGGAAGTACAGCCAGCAGTAAGTAAAACGTCTTACGGATTTATTGAATATTAGAGCTTAATGTCTTAAGATTTCATTGGGCTTATTTAAGATTTAAGAAATTTGCCTTTCAATTTTTACTGGTTAAAGAATTATGTAGTCTTTGTGTTACAGGGTTATGTAGTACCTAGTGATCAATCTAAAGCATTGTTGCCTTTTTTTTTTTTTTTTTTTTTTTGAGATGGAGCTTCGCTCTTGTTGCCCAGGTTGAAGTGCAGTGGTGTGATCTCGGCTCACTGCAGTCTCTGCCTCCGGGTTCAAGCGATTCTCCTGCCTCAGCCTCCCGAGTAGCTGAGATTACAGGCATGCACCACCACACCTGGCTTATTTTGTATTTTTAGTAGAGATGGGGTTTCTCCATGTTGGTCAGGCTGGTCTCGAACTCCCTACCTCAGGTGATCTGCCTGCCTTGGCCTCCCAAAGTGCTGGGATTACAGGCATGAGCCACCGCGCCTGGAGAGCGTCGTCGTTGCCTTTCTAGCTGGCTCTCTTGAGTAAAAGCAGTTAACCATTGAAAGGAACCTTATTATATCATATTATCGCTAGAAGAGTTTTCGTCCATTATAAATCCTGAGCCCAGTTTAGAGGTGATGGGGATGTGTCCCTGTTAACTGACTATATTCATCGGTTATAGCTGCTCCTTTCTCCTGAAGAACAGAAGACTATACTGAATTTTGGATTGGTGGTTAGGTTAGATTTTCAAATGTGTCATTTCTTTTAAAAAGGCATTAGAAAAGTTGCTTTTTTTCTTTTAAGGGGGGTTGTTTAGAGACTTGTTAGAGGTTAGTGTTAAGATAGGGGATCTTACTGGTTTATTATAACGTAATAAGGCAATAGACCCTTATGTTTAGCTCAGATCTCTTTTTACTTATTAAAACAAGTGGGTATGGACTGTGATGTGTCCTCATTTTTAGGCAAGAACAGGCTCACTGGGCACAAAATTGGTGTTTGCTTTAACTTTCACCTTATTTGTCATGCTAAGAATCTTTTAGGAACTGATTGTCCTAATGGAGATTTTTAAAAACGTTTAATTCAGTCCAGAAAAAGAAAGTTAAATGACGTGTTTACTAGTTATAAAGCAAATTGATTTTATTTGGGTTTATATTATGTGCTTTTTTTTGCTTATCCATAGTTTAGGCTGTATTCCTGCCTGCGTACAGAGCAGCCGTCAACTTAAACTCAGCAAGCCCCAAATTAAAACCTGCAATTCCTTGAAATTAACTCCCCTTTGCAGCTTTTCCTTATATGTTTATTGTATGTTTTGCAACTTACTGGCATAGAAACAAAAGATTGTGAGATTTATTACATGAGTAATCTTAAATTGTTACAGTAATACTTAATGCTGTAAGTGATCCTCTTAGTTTTTATGACAGTTCTCTTAAATCTAGCAGGCCTTTAAAAAAAGTCACAGTAAATGACGACTAGTGGCTAAATGTGCTCAATTTGTGGATTTCAACTATTAGGTTCCAAATCAGCTTTTTTTTTTTTTTTTTTTTTTTAAATCAAACTCCTTTCAGAGTTCTCCTTATGAAGCAATAACCCATTTAAAATTAGATTCTTTTTTTCTCCTCTCTCAATGTCCAGGTAAGTAATCAGATTGGAAGGCTGGAGATTCTAATTTCCCGGAATCATTTTTTAGTAACAGAAATTTAAATGGAAGGTTTTTTGGCATTTAATTATATATATATGTATTTTTTTTTAGAAGGGCGCTATATTCCTCCTCATTTAAGGAACCGAGAAGCTACTAAAGGTAGGTCCCCACAAGTAACTTCGTTGGTCTATTTTTTTGCCTCCTTTAGAAGTTAGTCAAAGCCTTATGGAAAATGAGGCATTTGGGGGAAGTCTAAACATAGTGTTCTTTTATGCTTCTGTCAGCCTTGGTTCAAATATTAGAGCTTAATAACGTTGGAAAAACTCATCTAATGTTACACAGTGGGAAATTCAGCATTCCTGTGTCAAACTGTTCTGACGCCAAGGGCATGGTTTTGTACAGTTTCGTTAGTCTTGTGCTGAATCTGTTTGTAATCATTCACAGCATGGTTTTAGTTTGGAAGAGGTGGGTGCCCCTACTGTGTCAACCAAGCTGCATAATGATAACAACCTGGTTATTTCTGTCTTGGCACAGTTGCCAGAAATGAAGATGGGCTTATCATAGAATAGTTAACAAGTTAGAGCGTTGGGAGTGATTCTCTGGTTTCATCTCCTTGCCTTGCTGCTGTTGAAGGGTTTTGTCCAAAATGTATTACACTATCTGGCGTCTTTCCCATTGCGATTGTAATGTAGCGATAGATAACAGCTAGTGTATGTTTCATATTATGAGACAGCTGTTCGGGTGCTTTATATTCTGTAAAATTAGACCATTCAAAATTTGGAGGAAAAGGGAAAGTCAGGAAAACTAAAGATAAGGAGGAGGGAAGATACTGTATAAAGAAGGCAGATAGGAAGAGTGGAGAGTCCACAGGGGAGCACATGGTTTGCTGCTGTTCCTCTCCATATGTAGTCTGTGTTACCTTCACTGTCCTAGCGATACATGTATATAAAATCTGTATTACTTCTATGGGAAGATCACTTTGGCATTATATTCTTTTTTTATTTTTATTTTTTTATTTTTTATTTTTTATTTTATTTTATTTTATTTTTTTTTTTTGAGACGGAGTCTTGCTCTGTTGCCCAGGCTGGAGTGCAGTGGCCGGATCTCAGCTCACTGCAAGCTCCACCTCCCGGGTTTGCGGCATTCTCCTGCCTCAGCCTCCTGAGTAGCTGGGACTACAGGCGCCCGCCACTTCGCCCGGCTAAGTTTTTGTATTTTTTAGTAGAGACGGGGTTTCACCGTGTCAGCCAGGATGGTATCGATCTCCTGACCTCGTGATCCGCCCGTCTCGGCCTCCCAAAGTGCTGGGATTACAGGCTTGAGCCACCGCGCCCGGCCTTTTATTTTTTTATTTTTGAGACAGAGCCTCGCTCTGTTGCCCAGGCTGGAGTGCAGAGCCTCACTGCAACCTCCACCTCCTGGATTCAAGTGATTCTCCTGCCTCAGCCTCCCAAGTAGCTGGGATCACAGGCATGCGCCACCACGCCTGGCTAGTTTTTGTGTATTTTAGTATTTAGGGGTTTTGCCTTGTTGCCCAAGCTTGTGTGGAACTCCTGATCTCAAGTGATCCGCCCGCCTCAGCCTCCCAAAGTGCTGGGATTACAGGCGTGAGCCCCCGTGCCTGGCTGGCATTATATTCTTTTTAAGGGGAGGTTGCTGTGGAATTTGTCTTTATCATCATGGATGTTCTCAGTATTCTGAGTATACTAGCTAGAATTGACCCTCATGTATATGGCAGTATCATAGAGGTTTTAGAGCTGGAAGAGATCTGGCACTCTAACTCAACTATTTCTTGCTAGCAAAGGCTGTTGGTCACCTGACTGGCCTAACAGTAGGAGGTAGAAGGCAGAAGGAAAGTAACTGAATTCAGAAGCTGTTTCTGACTAATAAGGTGTTGCTGAAGCTAAACATTCTACTTGTGTTTAAACCCTCTCTCTGTCTTTGGGCTAATTTACATGTTTGTCATCCACTTACTTGGATATTTATAGCTGTACCCAGGAACCTTGTCTATACTGAGAATATATAGTGATGAGGGTTTTTCTTTTTCCCAGGTATTCCTGATTGTCATCAAGCTTATAGTAGACGAACCACTAAAATAATAGTACCATTTGACAGTAGTATTCTTGTGCTTTATACTATTGAAACTGAAAAATATTGTATTAAACCAAGTAATCTGACAGTCTAAGAATGTTCTAAATGAATACCACCTCCAAGAAACATGGAAACAATAGTAACTGTTTCCTAGTAAACTCATTCACACCTATAAAATGAATGGAAATTAAATTGTGATGATCATACAACAGTATCATAATCAATGTGTTATAGGCAAAGCTGTTGACCACTTAGAGGTAGTATTCATTCAAAAACAAGTCAGATTGCTTGATTTAGTGTACAGTAAAATTTTTTTTTTTTTTTTTTTTTTTGAGACAAGAGTTTCACTCGTTTCCCGTGCTGGAGTGCAATGGCGCGGGAGTGCAATGGCGCGACCTTGGCTCACTGCAACCTCCGCCTCCCAGGTTCAAGTGATTCTCCTACCTCATCCTCCTGAGTGGCTGGGATTGCAGACATGTGCCACCACGCCCGGCTAATTTTGTATTTTTAGAGAGACGGGATTTCTCCACGTTGGTCAGGCTAGTCTCGAACTCCTGACCTCAAGTGACCTGCCCGCCTTGGCCTCCCAAAGTGCTGGGATTACAGGCGTGAGCCACCGTTCCTGGCCAGTGGACAATATTTTCTGGTGGGGAGAATTAAAAACTTTGTCCTGGTGTAAACCAGCTGTAAATCTTGGTTGTCTTATAGGGCCATGGTAGGAATATCTTGAGATTGAACCTCGAGCCCACAGAGATAAGATAGTCAGTGGAGGCCTTCAAATTCAGAAAGATTGATAATACCTTAACATGGTTCCTATTTCTAATTAATAATAAAATGGATTTGTGCTCTTTTAATCGAAGGTTTCTACGACAAAGACAGTTCAGGGTGGAGTTCTAGCAAAGATAAGGATGCGTATAGCAGTTTTGGATCTCGTAGTGATTCAAGAGGGAAGTCTAGCTTCTTCAGTGATCGTGGAAGTGGATCAAGGGGAAGGTAAGTGATTTCTTGTCTTACCACCTTATGTGTATGTGTAATAACAGTTTAGTAAGTCCTTATCCTGACCACCCATTTGGATGTCAAGCATTATGTCTGTTTAGTCATTGTATTTTCTTAGCTGTAAGAGGTTTTTACTAAATTGAACCTCTTAGTTAGAAATTAGATGAAAATAGGAATATGTTCATTGGCATAATGAAATGAGTTATTCTATTTCTCGAGTTTTATATGTTCCACTTAAAAGAGTAAGTTCCTCTAGTGAATGGCCTAATTTGGTTGGGATTTTTGTGGACTCTATAACAATTTCTAAATACCTTGTATTTTTGGTTACACAAGTATGGTGAACTGACCCCATGTGCCTAATAGCTGTTGTTAGTCCTGTGTCCTGATTTTTCGCAAACAGGCCTAAAACTCTAATAACATCTTAGTTCAGGTAAGGATTATTTTCTACCTTTTATCCAAAGTCACACAGGTGAATTGTCCTTTAAGTGACATCCTATTATAACTAGGACAATTGGTATTTGGTGTGCTATTTTCTTCTTTTCCCTACCATTAAATATATTTGGATGAGCACTTTAAATGAAGGTTGTGAGCTGTTTGCCAGTTTCAAGTAAAATCTTTATTCTTAATTTTGTCATCTGCGAGGCTTTTTAGGCTATACGACTTTATAGAAATACAAAGATTACTGATTTTAGAAAATGAGGTTATGTAAATGATGCTGGTTAGAGAGCCTTGTCAAATAACTCAGAATTGGATTGTTGACATCCTTATAGTTAGCCATAACTTAAGTCTCCAGATACAGTTCTAGAGTAGGGATAAGAATCTGATAATGGTTAAATGATACGATTCTGATTAATTGCTTGTGCTGTTCAGGTTTGATGATCGTGGACGGAGTGATTATGACGGCATTGGCAGCCGTGGTGACAGAAGTGGCTTTGGCAAATTTGAACGTGGTGGAAACAGTCGCTGGTGTGACAAATCAGATGAAGATGATTGGTCAAAACCACTCCCACCAAGTGAACGCTTGGAACAGTAAGTTTTTGAAGTGTATGTTACTTGTGATGAAGCATTATAGTATAACAAATGAACTTACCCATCTTTTGATTTGAGGGAACTCTTTTCTGGAGGCAACACTGGGATTAATTTTGAGAAATATGATGACATTCCAGTTGAGGCAACAGGCAACAACTGTCCTCCACATATTGAAAGTGTAAGTATTTTTACTTGACTTTTCAAGACACAGGGAGGTGTAAATGTTTTCATGGTACATTAGAATGTGAGGTGAGCTTCATAAAGTCATGTAGACCAGCAGCTTCATAGATTTGTGGAAAAGGAGAAGTTGAGTTCAGTGTCACCATTAAGAATAATTTATTACCTAAAATAGAAAATGGGTCAAACATAGGAACAACCCAAAGTCTTCTCCAATGTGCAGTAAGCCTGGGGGTTGTTTTTTCTCAAAAGTATAATATGGTAATTTTCTTAAACTATAAGCTGAGTTACAAATCAGCTGTTGGTTGTTTCCATTATTAGTATAAAACAGAAATAGCTTTAGATAGCATTTCTAACCCCATTGAATTTTTTCACAGTTCAGTGATGTTGAGATGGGAGAAATTATCATGGGAAACATTGAGCTTACTCGTTATACTCGCCCAACTCCAGTGCAGAAGCATGCTATTCCTATTATCAAAGAGAAAAGAGACTTGATGGCTTGTGCCCAAACAGGTAAGCTCAGCTCATAAGAGTAAAACATTATCATATTTTTTCTGTAAAGGACTAGACAATAAAATATTTTGTTTTTTATGGGCCATGCAGTTTTGCAGCTACGCAGCGCTGCTATTGGACTGTGAGAGAAGCCATAGATGATACATAAATTATTGGGTATGGCTGTATTCCGTAAGAGCTTTATTTATAAAAATAGCAGGCTTTATTTACAAAAATAGTCGTCTCAGTTTGCTGACTCCTCTTAGAGATGGACCAAAGAAGCCACTTTTTGGAAAACTTAATCATAAGCTAAAAGTACTAATTACTAGTAATAGGGCAGTTAAAAAACACTGTCATCTACCAATGTCTGTTTAAAATTAATGAGCAGGATTTGTTTGTTTTTGAACAGGGTCTGGAAAAACTGCAGCATTTCTCCTGCCCATCTTGAGTCAGATTTATTCAGATGGTCCAGGCGAGGCTTTGAGGGCCATGAAGGTAGATGTTTCTTTATAAAATGGGAAATTATTGTAGAACTTTGTAGGGGGCCATTGAGAGGGCTTTCTAAATGATGCTAAGACTTAAGTCGAATGAAAAACAGTTTTCAAGTGTAATCTGTAATCTATAAATTACAAAAGGGAATTATGTTGTGATGAACTTTTCAAACAGGGTAGGTAGAGTTAACTTAAAAATTGATTTATTTCTTAGGAAAATGGAAGGTATGGGCGCCGCAAACAGTACCCAATCTCCTTGGTATTAGCACCAACGAGAGAGTTGGCAGTACAGATCTACGAGGAAGCCAGAAAAGTAAGTATGAGTTCCAGTGATTATTAGCTTTTTCATTGATTCTAATTAAATGTTTTATGAATATGTAAAAATTTTGATCTTGAAGTTCATAACTTTTTTTGCTTACAGTTTTCATACCGATCTAGAGTTCGTCCTTGCGTGGTTTATGGTGGTGCCGATATTGGTCAGCAGATTCGAGACTTGGAACGTGGATGCCATTTGTTAGTAGCCACTCCAGGACGTCTAGTGGATATGATGGAAAGAGGAAAGATTGGATTAGACTTTTGCAAGTATGTTTTTTTGTTTTGTTTTGTTTTGTTTTTGGTGGAGTTTCACTCTTGTTGCCCAGGCTGGAGTGCCATGGCACGATCTCGGCTCACTGCAACCTCACCTCCCGGGGGGTTCAAGTGGCTCTCCTGCCTCAGCCTCCCAAGTAGCTGGGATTACAGGCATGTGCCACTACGCCCAGCTAATTTTTGTATTTTTAGTAGAGATGGGGTTTCTCCGTGTTGGTCAGGCTGGTCACGAACTCCCAACCTCAGGTGATCCACCTGCCTTGGCCTCCCAAAGTGCTGGGATTACAGGCATGAGCCATCGGCGCTTGGGTATGTTAATTTTTAAATGTATGGGATGCAGTATTAAAGTTACTGGCCATTAGGTTTGTGGTGGTGGCAACATTGTCTAAATTTTAAGATTGAGAAGTGATGTATTTCAGACATCTAACTTTTACAAAAATCTTGTTCATGGTAATTTTAATGTTGAAAAATCAGTAGTAACATCTTGGTGGAGGCTTAGAATGATCAGCTCGTGGGACAGTCAACTAGGATGGGCTAATTTGGCTGTGTAATCTTGAATGACTTATGTAGTGGCAAGGATCCTGTGCTGGGTCTGTAAAATTACGCAGTGTGAGGCACCACCTTAATGAATATATAATTGTAATAACTTACACAATTGCAATTATACTAACAGCCATACTAAAACCATCTTGATTTCTTCTCATTCTAAACTCAGGTTTGTTTTTTTTTTTTCATGACATGACAGATACTTGGTGTTAGATGAAGCTGATCGGATGTTGGATATGGGGTTTGAGCCTCAGATTCGTAGAATAGTTGAACAAGATACTATGCCTCCAAAGGGTGTCCGCCACACTATGATGTTTAGTGCTACTTTTCCTAAGGAAATACAGGTACTGTTGGATGTTGCAAATTTTATTTTTTTATTTATTTATTTTATTTATTTTTTTGAGACGGAGTCTCGCTCTGTCGCCCAGGAGTGCAGTGGCCGGATCTCAGCTCACTGCAAGCTCCGCCTCCTGGGTTTACGCCATTCTTCTGCCTCAGCCTCCAGGTAGCTGGGACTACAGGTGCCCGCCACCGTGCCCGGCTAGTTGTGTTTTTTTTTTTTTTTTTTTTTTTTTTTTTTTGTCAGTAGAGACGGTTTCACCGTGTTAGCCAGGATGGTCTCGATCTCCTGACCTCGTGATCTGCCTGTCTCGGCCTCCCAAAGTGCTGGGATTACAGGCTTGAGCCACCGCGCCTGGCCCCGCAAATTTTATTTATTTAGAAATTTGTTTATCTCAGGTAATAAAAAAATTTTTTTTTTCAGATGCTGGCTCGTGATTTCTTAGATGAATATATCTTCTTGGCTGTAGGAAGAGTTGGCTCTACCTCTGAAAACATCACACAGAAAGTAGTTTGGGTGGAAGAATCAGACAAACGGTCATTTCTGCTTGACCTCCTAAATGCAACAGGTAACATGATTTTTTTTTTTTCTTTTGAGACAGAGTCTCGCTCTGTTGCCCAGGCTGGAGTGCAGTGGTGCAGTCGTGGCTCACTGCAAGCTCCGCCTCCTGGGTTCACGCCATTCTCCTGCTTCAGCCTCCCATGCTCCCATGTAGCTGGGACTACAGGCGCCCGCTACTGCATCCGGCTAATTTTTTGTATTTTTAGTAGAGACGGGGTTTCACCATGTTAGCCAGGATGGTCTCGATCTCCTGACCTCGTGATCTGCCCGTCTCGGGCTCCCAAAGTGCTGGGATTACAGGCCTCGTGAGCCACCGCGCCCGGCCAGCATTATGAATTTTTTATTTTTTTTAGAGATGGGGGTTTCTCTGTGTTGCCCAGGCTGGAGTGCAGGGGTTATTCACAGGCGCGATCCCATTACTGATCAGCATGGGAGTATTTGACCTGCTCTGTTTCTGACCTGGGCTGGTTCACCCCTCCTTAGACAACCTGGTGCTCCCTTGCTTCCGGGAGGTTATCATGTTGATCCCAAACTTAGTGTGGACACCTGATAGGCATAGTACACTACAGCCCAGAACTCGTAGACTTAGACAATCCTCCTGCCTCAGCCTCCAGAGTAGCTGGGCCTACAGGCACGTACCACTGCACCCATCTAAAATTATGAATAATTTTCATTGCTCTGGTGGTGATCCATTTGGGCTGGGTGCAGTGGTACGTGCATGTAGTCCCAGCTACTTGGCAGGCTGAGGCTGTAGTATGCCATGATTGCACCTGTGAATGGCCAGTTTACTCCCAGCCTGGGCAATATAGTGAGACCCCCATCTCTTAAATGTATTTGGATTACCTTTATTACTTTTCCTCCTCAATTCAAAACATGCTGTTAAAAGCCCATTTTTAAGAAGATATGTATGTATTTTAATTGACACATGAAAATTGTGCATACATAAGTGCAAAGAGAACTAAGCCATATTAGTGACAAAAACCTATAATTTTTCAACGACAGGCAAGGATTCACTGACTTTAGTGTTTGTGGAGACCAAAAAGGGTGCAGATTCTCTGGAGGATTTCTTATACCATGAAGGATACGCATGTACCAGTATCCATGGAGACCGTTCTCAGAGGGATAGGGAAGAGGCCCTTCACCAGTTCCGCTCAGGAAAAAGCCCAATTCTAGTGGCTACAGCAGTATGTATAAACATCTTTCTTTGATTCAAGTTGAGCATGTTCAAGTATTTTTCTTTTAAGTGGGCCATATCTCATATAAGTTATTTTCCAGGTAGCAGCAAGAGGACTGGACATTTCAAATGTGAAACATGTTATCAATTTTGACTTGCCAAGTGATATTGAAGAATACGTACATCGCATTGGTCGTACAGGACGTGTAGGAAACCTTGGTAAGTATTTGATTACTTGATGATTTCATGTTTTTAGCTGTGATGCGTGCAGCAAAGAACTTGCTAGGATCTAAAATACATTTTTAACAATGAAAGTGACAAAGATTTTGCTCAAAGCACTTGTTTAAATAATAGATTGTAATATTTTAAATATTTCTGCATAGGAAAGTAAGAAGGGTAGCAAGTTACTTTGTGGAAGACGTTTGTTTATATAGTTTTTTGGGGACTCTTTTAGGCCTGGCAACCTCATTCTTTAACGAGAGGAACATAAATATTACTAAGGATTTGTTGGATCTTCTTGTTGAAGCTAAACAAGAAGTGCCATCTTGGTTAGAAAACATGGCTTATGAACACCACTACAAGGGTAGCAGTCGTGGACGTTCTAAGAGGTGAGGTATATATGGTGTAATAGGTGTTCACTTACAGTTTCTAGTGTTTCCTCTGCATGCATAATGTCCAGCGTTAACTTCACAGTATTTAAAAAGCTGAATTATCTTAGGCTTTCTAGATTCTTTGGTAAGGGGTTGTATTAGAATGGATGACACTCCATTCTAATGTTGGGGAAAATATGGCTGGATGGGGAATTGTTTGAATGGAAAAATAGAAATTGGTCATTGGGAAGTATGTAAGAGTTAGGTTACTTCAGTGGAATTTCATCTTCATGTGAACCAACATAAATTTTTTCTTATAGTAGCAGATTTAGTGGAGGGTTTGGTGCCAGAGACTACCGACAAAGTAGTGGTGCCAGCAGTTCCAGCTTCAGCAGCAGCCGTGCAAGCAGCAGCCGCAGTGGCGGAGGTGGCCACGGTAGCAGCAGAGGATTCGGTGGAGGTAGTGTTAATCTGTAACTTCATAGCTTTGGGAAGGGTTTTTTTCCGTTTAGTCATCTTTTTCAAAGTCTAATTAAACCATTTAAGATCAGCACTATAGAAACTTGATGGCAAAGTACTTAAGGGAAGGATTGTATTTAATGATGGATAACTTCATTAATTTATCTCTCTTTTAAATCTCTCATTAGGTGGCTATGGAGGCTTTTACAACAGTGATGGATATGGAGGAAATTATAACTCCCAGGGGGTTGACTGGTGGGGTAACTGAGCCTGCTTTGCAGTAGGTCACCCTGCCAAACAAGCTAATATGGAAACCACATGTAACTTAGCCAGACTATACCTTGTGTAGCTTCAAGAACTCGCAGTACATTACCAGCTGTGATTCTCCACTGAAATTTTTTTTTTAAGGGAGCTCAAGGTCACAAGAAGAAATGAAAGTAACAATCAGCAGCCCTGTTCAGAAGGTGGTTTGAAGACTTCATTGCTGTAGTTTGGATTAACTCCCCTCCCGCCTACCCCCATCCCAAACTGCATTTATAATTTTGTGACTGAGGATCATTTGTTTGTTAATGTACTGTGCCTTTAACTTTAGACAACTTTTTATTTTGATGTCCTGTTGGCTCAGTAATGCTCAAGATATCAATTGTTTTGACAAAATAAATTTACTGAACTTGGGCTAAAATCAAACCTTGGCACACAGGTGTGATACAACTTAACAGGAATCATCGATTCATCCATAAATAATATAAGGAAAAACTTATGCGGTAGCCTGCATTAGGGCTTTTTGATACTTGCAGATTGGGGGAAAACAAACAACAAATAGGTCTTGAAGCATATTAATGGAATTAGTTTCTAATGTGGCAAACTGTATTAAGTTAAAGTTCTGATTTGCTCACTCTATCCTGGATAGGTATTTAGAACCTGATAGTCTTTAAGCCATTCCAGTCATGATAAGGTGATGTATGAATACATGCATACATTCAAAGCACTGTTTTCAAAGTTAATGCAAGTAAATACAGCAATTCCTCTTTCAACGTTTAGGCAGATCATTAATTAATGAGCTAGCCAAATGTGGGCATACTATTACAGGGAAAGTTTAAAGGTCTGATAACTTGAAATAGGTTTTTAGGAGAATTCATCTACTTAGACTTTTTAAATGCCTGCCATAAATGAAATTGAAATGGTAGAATGGCTGACCACAGCAATGACCAGCCCTCATTAGGGCCTTGGATGATTTTTGGTCTAATAACGCATGCTAGTGTTGATGTTTTTTGGTCAAGAGGGTATGAACAGGAAGAATTAAATGCAGCAGGCTTTATTTTAAATGCCGATTCACATTACTCTGTTCAAGCTGCGTTGAGATGTTAAACTGGCTTACTATAGACTTTGTAAAATGGCTCCAGAAGAGTAACAAACTGAAATCTTTGAGATCACACAGGTTGGAAATATGTACATAACTGCACAAGGTGTCAATTCTGCTCTACAGTGCAGTTTTAGTCAGTTTTAGTTGCATAGGTTTCCATTGTATTTATAGTCTGTTTATGCTAAATCTGGCCAAAGATGAGCATTGTCCACCACTAAAATGCCTCTGCCACTTTGAATTCTGTGCTAATTTTGTGGCCAGAATGCAGTGATGAAAACGCTCCATCTTTTTACAGTGGCATAGGAAGACGGCAAAAATTTCCTAAAGTGCAATAGATTTTCAAGTGTATTGTGCCTTGTTCTAAAACTTTTATTAAGTAGGTGCACTTGACAGTATTGAGGTCATTTGTTATGGTGCTATTTCAATTAGTCTAGGTTTAGGCCCTTGTACATTTTGCCCATAACTTTTTACAAAGTGCTTCTTTTATTGCACATTCAGATAATTTTATATATATGTCTTGTGTGCGTGTCCTTAAACTTCCAATCTTACTTTGTCTCTTGGAGATTGTTGAACGCAGCTTGTCTAGGAAGGGGATGGGACTAGATTCTAAAATTTATTTGGGACCATGGGAATGATAGTTGAGAAGAAAACTATTTGCACACGACAGATTTCTAGATACTTTTTGCTGCTAGTTTTATGTAATATTTATTGAACATTTTGACAAATATTTATTTTTGTAAGCCTAAAAGTGATTCTTTGAAAGTTTAAAGAAACTTGACCAAAAGACAGTACAAAAACACTGGCACTTGAATGTTGAATGTCACCGTATGCGTGAAATTATATATTTCGGGGTAGTGTGAGCTTTTAATGTTAAGTCATATTAAACTCTTAAGTCAAATTAAGCAGACCCGGCGTTGGCAGTGTAGCCATAACTTTCTGATGTTAGTAAAAACAAAATTGGCGACTTGAAATTAAATCATGCCAAGGTTTTGATACACTTGTCTTAAGATATTAATGAAACACTTCAAAACACTGATGTGAAGTGTCCAGAATCTCAGATGTTTGTTGTGTGAATTTTGTTTAGTTGTGTGTTTTTTTTTGTTTGTTTTTTTTTCAGTGAATGTCTGGCACATTGCAATCCTCAAACATGTGGTTATCTTTGTTGTATTGGCATAATCAGTGACTTGTACATTCAGCAGTAGCATTTGAGCAAGTTTTATCAGCAAGCAATATTTTCAGTTAATAAGGTTTCAAAAATCATGTAAGGATTTAAACTTGCTGAATGTAAAGATTGAACCTCAAGTCACTGTAGCTTTAGTAATTGCTTATTGTATTAGTTTAGATGCTAGCACTGCATGTGCTGTGCATATTCTGATTTTATTAAAATAAAAAGTTGAACTGCACAGTCTCCTTTGTTGTTGTCAATTGTGGTTTATTTTCAGAGGTGAAAATAAAGTGCTCTTGCCTGAAAAATTGTAAAATGTTATTTTTTTGGTTGTCATCCAGTGCTGTTTTTTGAGATGCCTCTTGGATAAGTATTTGCAATGAAAGATACATAAGTATTTGCAATGAAAGATGAAGATGTTAGCTTGAAATACAGTGAAACAATTTTTGTAATAGATGGAAATCTAAAAGGCCCTTACTGATGTACAGCATGTACTAGAAATTGGCTTATACTGCTAAAAATTTTACATGGGTGAGAGTCTCACCGTTCTTCAAAGTATCCGATATGAAGGATGGTTGAACAGTGGAAGAATGAGCAGGATAAAAGTCAAGTGTGTCAGTAGTCCAAGTAATGGTAAGTATGTACTTAGGGAGGGAATCAAGAATGTATTTGGGCCAGGTGTGATGATGGCATGGTCCTATGGTGAGTGCTAGCTTACTCGGAACCTGAGGGGCAGGAGGATTGCTGGAGCCCAGGAGTTAAAGTCCAGCCTGGGCAACATATAGCAAGACCTTACCTCTAAAAAGAAAAGAAAACAGGTAATAGACATCTATGCTTACCATACACACTGCTGCAACAGGCTGCTACCTCAAGTGCGTAGGTGTTTGATTAGATTGTCGTACTAGCAGTTTGGTATGTTTCAACCTCTAAGGAATATGTGTATTCAGCTTTTGTTTCACTGTAGTTGAAGGTTTGCAGTATGATTAAGAATTTTTTGCACTGTAAGGAAATACGGTTCTGGATAGTTAACCTTTGTCCAGTCATGAACTCAAGCCTAAGTTTTTGGAGCAGAATTTTGAAACATGGTCGTGTGTATTTTGAAGATAGAAAAGATGATCATACTTCGGTCTCAATTTAGTCAAACATGGAAAGGTTTAGGATGGCTAGATTGAATAGTCGATGGCTGAAAATGACTCGTGGAGTGAAGTTGGATGCTAAAGAAGAGTTCAAGTTCCCCTTCATGTGAATGATGAGGAGTGAACATGACAATCTGCTTGGGGGAACTGCCAGAATTTGAGATTATTTCTAGTCTAGCATGGTTAGGATTATGGTGACAAATTCAGTACGTTTATATACTACATTAATCTGGTTTAATTACACTTAAATGCAGTTGTCACTCCTGTGCACTGTTTGTGTTTCCTGGATTCTTGGCTGAATTTCAAGATTTTAAAAATGGCTTTATAGGAGCTATGTCTAACCTTCATGCTTAAAATGTTTCCCTTGCTCCTATGCTCTAAGTGACCTGCTTGAATGGCCACAGGCTTGCTCTTTGGAGCTCAGTGACTTAATACATTGTTGATAGGGCTTCACTACTCCCAGAATACAGAGGTATCTACTTACTGTAGGTACAGGGCATTGAAAGTTATAAGACTATCTTTGGGTTTCGCTTTCTTCTGTTCCATTCTATTTTTAATACAATTATGGGTATATTTAAACCTGCTTTGTTGCTTCGTGTCATTTCAGCTTATGATCTATTTTTCAGCATGTTTAGTGTCATTGTTTCTAATGTGGCTGTCCCTTCTATAATGACTACTCTTTAATTTCTTTTTTTTTTTTTTTTGAGATGGAGTCTCGCTCTGTTGCCCAGGCTGGAGTGTAGTGGCATGATCTTGGCTCACTGCAAGCTCCGCCTCCCGGGTTCACGCCATTCTCCTGCCTCAGCCTCCCTAGTAGCTGGGACTACAGGGGCCCGCCACCACACCTGGCTAATTTTTTGTATTAGTAGAGACAGGGTTTCATCGATTTAGCCAGGATGGTCTCGATCTGACCTCGCGATCTGCCCACCTTGGCCTCCCAAAGTGCTGGGATTACAGGCGTGAGCCACCGCGTCCAGCCTAATTTTCTCATTCTTCATTGATTTCTTTTTCCTCTGAGTTTTCTCTGCATACACCTGACTGGGTTTTCTTTAGGATAATTCTGAGACAGGACTTTTTTGACAAAGCACTGTTTAGTTATATTATGAAAGGGTATTTTGTGACTTGGAAAGATGTTTATTATGGGAGAAAACAAAACGGACCAATACGATTTAAGAGCAGGAAATAGGTGTCTCAAAACGAGATAAAGTCAGCAATTCCACTCTTAGGAGGATTCTACCCAGGAAAAATGAAAATGCTAAGTATGTGAATGTTTTGTAGCATTATTCATGGTAACCAAAAAGTGGAAACAAAAATGTCCGTCAACTGGCAAATGGACAAACTAAATATATACATAAAATGAGGCACTGGTAATATCTCCTCTCTAGGGGACCAGCCACATCTCCAATTGCCTCCCCCCTCTTCAAAGGATCATTAGGCAGGCTATCAGTACGTGACACATCTATATTCTAAGGCATTCTGTGGCTGTATTTCTGGTTTTTGTCCTTTACTGTGTGAAGCAGATAAATCATGGTTTATTGGGTATTTACTGTCTTCCTTGTTACATTGAAGATGTTTCATTTTTCGAGAGAAGTAAAGCGCCTCCTATCTTTCGCTGGAAATCCTCCATTCACTTCCTTTTCCACTCATTCTATTCACAACAGCCCATCTCATTTACCTAACAGTCAACATTAGTGGTGTGCAGAATGGTCCCTGAACCTCTCCTCCAGACCTCAATCACCTGATGGGATCTTTTAGTGCAAGGCGAGGGTTGACTTAGGGTGCAATCAAAAACCTGATTTGTTGTCTGAGTATTGGCACTGGGAGATGTAGTGATTAATATAGATTAGTCTTTCCTCTCTTGGAACCTAGCCATTTTCCTTTTGTGTTTCTCCAACTTGGTGTTGCAACATAAAGTACCTGGGAAATGATTCTAGGGCAACTCTCCTATCAGGATCCTCCACCTCTGGGGTTTTCTCAGGAATCTGTGGTTTTGGTTTTGGTTTTTGCCTGTGTTTTTATTCCTAAAGCTCCCCAGGCAATTCTGATACAGCAGGCTTAGGTGTGGAGTCCACTGTTCTCTCCCCTTCTTTTTGTCATCTGTTTCAAACTTAGCATTGCCGTGATCATGTTTCTGGTTCTTCATGGTGGAAGCATCTCGATATTCCAAATTAAAACACTGCAAACAAATTAATGGCATTCTATTACGTGGCCCCTATGGTGTGGTTCTAATCTACCATTGCAGCTTTAACTTGCTTCCCAGATCTTATCCTGTAGCTGAATGTCATGCTACTGTCTATACAAATCCTGTGCTTCTGCCTCTGCCTTAGTTTTTGCTCACCATGTTCCTTTTAACTAGAATTGGAGCTAAATTAATGTTTTAAAATATTATATATTGTATTCAGAATATTAAGCTGCTGGCTGGGCATGGTGGCTCACAGCTGTGATCCCAGCACTTTGGGAGGTGGGTGGATTGCCTGAGGTCAGGAGTTCAAGACCAGCCTGGCCAACATGGTGAAACTCCGTCTCTACTAAAAATACAAAAAAAAATTAGCTGGGCATGGTGGCAAGCGCTTATAGTCTCAGCTATTTGGGAGGCTGAGGCAGGAGAATCACTTGAACTTGGGATGTGGAGGTTGCAGTGAGCCAAGTTTGTGCCACTGTACTCCAGTGTGGGCAACAGAGTGAGGTTCCATCTCAAAAAAAGAAAAGTCTCTATACACACACACACACACACATATATGTATATATAAAGCTGCCATTTACAATTACTAGTGACGGAGAACATACTTGCTCTGGTGGGTAGAGAAAAAAGTAGGTTACATCTCAGTGTGTAGAATGATCTTTTTTTTTTTTTTTTTTTGGACTGAGTCTGACTCTGTGGCCCAGGCTGGAGTGCAGTGGCGGATCTCAGCTCACTGCAAGCTCCGCCTCGGGTTTCACGCCATTCTCCTGCCTCAGCCTCGGGTAGCTGGGACCACGAAGCCCACCACCTCGCTTGACTAGTTTTTTGTATTTTTTAGTAGAGAGGCGGGGGTTTCACCGTGTGTTAGCCAGGATGGTCTCGATCTCCTGACCTTGTGATCCGCCCATCTCCAGCCTCCCAAAGTGCTTGCTGGGATTACAGGCTTGAGCCACAGCCCGGCTAGGGAATGATCTTAAGTATTTTGAAAATACATAGAAGACCAGAAGGAAACCTGCTAAAATATTAATAATTTTTGCTTCTGGTTGAAATTATAAGATTTTCATAACAACATCTTTTCCTGAGAAAGTACATACCATTAAAGTATTTTCTTTTTTTTTTTTGGGTGGTCTTGCTCTGTTCGCGCCAGGCTGGAGTGCAGTGGCCAGATCTCCGGCTCGCAAGCTCCGCCTCCCAGGTTCGCCATTCTCCTGCCTCAGCCTCCCCAGTAGCTGGGACTACAGGCACCCACCACCTCGCCGGGTAGATTTTTTGTATTTTTAGTAGGGGCGGGGTTTCACCGTGTTGGCCAGGATAGTCTTGATCTCCTGACCTCGTGATCCGCCCGTCTCGGCCTCTAAAGTGCTGGGATTACAGGCTTGAGCCACCGTGCCCGGCCAATTAAAATTATTTTCTAATAAAGCGGTATATAGATTCACAGGAAGTTGCAAAAACAGCACAAGAGGTTCCACTGTACCTTCACCCAAGTTTCCCCAATGGTAACATCGGCATACTGTGGTATGAAACCAGAAATTGCCATTGGTACAATTCTGAACTTGCTGTTCCAATTTCTGGTTTTACTCATTTGTATGCACTCATGTGCGGATTCTGTGCAGTTTTATCATATGTGTAGATTTGTGTAACCTCCACAGAAAGGTTCCATCATGACAATGATCTCCCTTGTGCTACTTCTTTTTAATTTTTTATTTTTTATTTATTTATTTTGAGGCGGAGTCTTGCTCTGTCGCCCGGGCTGGAGTGCAGTGGCTGGATCTCAGCTCACTGCAAGCTCATGCACTCCACGAGGAGTTCACGCCATTCTCCTGCCTCAGCCTCCCGAGTAGCTGGGACTGCGGCGTCCGCCCTTCGCCTAGCTAGTTTTGTTATTTTTTAGTAGAGGCGGGGTTTCACCATGGTAGCCAGGATGGTCTCGATCTCCTGACAGTCCACCCGTCTCGGCCTCCCAAAGTGCTGGGATTACAGGCTTGAGCCACAGCGCCCGGACCTTTTTATTTTTTGAGACAGGGTTGCCCAGGCTGGTGTGACCATGGCTCACAGCAGCCTCGACCTCCTGTGCTCAAGTAATCCTCCCACCTCAGCCTCCTGAGTAGCTGGGACTACAGGCATGTGCCACCACCCCTGCCTAATTTTTAAATTATTTGTAGAGATGGGATCCCACTATGTTGCCCAGGCTGGTCTTGAACTGGGCTCCTCAGTGATCCTCCTGCCTCGGCCTCCCAAAATGCTGGGATTACATGTCGTCCACAGTGCCAGCCTGCTACTGCATGCTTTTTAAATCCTATCAGCCCCCTTCCTGCTTCCCTAACCTGTCCCTAACCCCTGACAACTTTGTCTGTTTAACATCTCTAAAATGTAACTTAAAGATTGTTACATAAATGCAGTACGTGACCTTTTGAGACTAGGTTATTTTGACTCCTGATCCAAAATATTTTTTTGAGATGGAGTCTCACTCCTTGCCCAGGCAGCAATATTACGTAGAAGTGGCCTATCATGGCTCACTGCAGCCTTGATCTGCAATGACTGCTCCTCCCACCCCAGCCTCCTGAGTAATTGGGACCACAGGTGTGTACCAACATGCCCGGCTAATTTTTTTTTTTTTTTTTTTTTTTTTTTTAAAGAGATGTGGTCTCCACTTTATATGTTTGCCCAGAGCCGAGTCTTGAATTTCTAGATGAAGTGATCCTCACATCTCACCAGCAGCACTCTCAAAGTGCTGGGATTACAGTATGAGCCACCATACCAGGCCTGTCAGTATTGCCGCAATTTTGGCCGTTCTAGTGGTGTAAAGTAATAATCTCGTGTCTTTTTTAGAGGCGGTCTCGGCGCTGTGTCACCCGGGCTGGAGTGCAGTGGCGCGATCACCGGCTCACTGCAAACTCCGTACCTCCCAGGTTCCGCCATTCTCCTGCCTCAGCCTCCGGTAGCTGGGACTACAGGCCAGCCACCCGCGCCCGGCTAGTTTTTGCTGTATTTTAGGCCAGAGATGAGGTTTCACCATGTTAGCGGATGGTCTCGATCTCCTGACCTGTACAGTCACCCGCCTCGGCCTCCCAAAGTGCTGGGATTACAGGCTTGAGCCACCGCGCCCGGCCCATATCTCATTGTCTTAATTTCCATTTCTCTAATGGCTGGTGATGTTGAACATCTTTTCATATGCTTATTTGCCATCCTTGTATTCTCTTTGGTAAAATATATATCTATGTCTTTTGCTCATTTTTAAATTGATAGTTTTTTACTGTTGAGTTTTGAGAGTTCTTTATTCTAAGTACAAGTCTTTGTCAATTTGCAAATATTTTCTCTCAATCTAACTCGTCTTTTCATCTTAACAAGGTCTTTTGCAGAGCAAATACTTTTAATTGCTCTCAAACATTTAAAAGTTTGATGTAGTCCAGTTTGTCAGTTTTTTGTTTGTTTGTTTGTTTGTTTTGAGACAATGTCTCATTCTGTCACCCAGGCTGAAGTGCAGTGGTGTGATCTTGGCTCACTGCAACCTCTGCCTCCCAGGTTCAAGCCATTCTCGTGCCTCAGCCTCCCAAGTATCTGGGATTATAGGTGCCCACCAGCACGCCCGGCTAATGGCTAATTTTTGTATTTTTAGTAGAGATGGGGTTTCACCATGTTGACCAGGTTGGTCTCAAACTCCTGACCTCAGGTAATCCACCTGCCTTGGCCTCCCAAAGTGCTGGGATTACAGGCATGAGCCACCTCGCCTGGCCAGTATTTCTTTCTTTTTTTTTTTGAGATGGAGTCTTGCTCTGTTGCCCAGGCTGGAGTGTAGTGGCACAATCTTGGCTCACTGCAACCTGTACCTCCTGGGTTCAAGCGATTCCCCTGCCTCAGCCTCCCAAGTAGCTTGGATTACAGGTGTGCACCACCACACCCAGATAATTTTTGTATTTTTAGTAGAGACAGGGTTTCGCCATGTGGGCCAGGCTGGTCTTGAACCCCTGACCTGAGGTGATCCATCCACCTCGGCCTCCCAAAGTGCTGGGATTATAAGCGTGAGTCACTGCGTCTGGCCGCAATTATTTTTATCTATATAGTAAGTCTTAAAATTGGGTAGGAGTGATTCCTCTCACTTTATTATAGTTTTGCTAAAGTAATTTAGCTCTTCTAGTTCCTTTGCCTTTCCACATAAATTTTAGAATAAGCTTTTTTTCTACAAAAAAACTTGCTGGGATTCTGATGGTAATGCTGCTAAACCTATAGATCAGTTTTGAGGAGAATCGATATCTTTACTATGTTGGGTTCAAAACTTTTTGTTTTTTATTTATTTTTATTTTTTTGAGACAAGGTCCAGTCTTGCTCTGTCACTGGGCTCAAGCAATCCTCCTACATTAGCCTCCTGCATAGCTGGGACTACAGGCACACACCACTACGCCTGGCTAATTTTTGTATTTTTATTTTTAGCAGAGACAAGGTCTCGCTATGTTGCCCAGGCTGGTCTCCAATGCCTGAGCTCAGGCTATCCTACAACCTCAGCCGCCCAAAGTGCTGGGATTACGGGCATGAGCCACTGCGTCCAGCCTAAACTTATTTTTATGTTGTGAACTTAGAATAGCCAACCAACAGTAAAGATTACCTAGTGCTTCCTAACATGAGATTCTCCTATTTGTTCATCCTAGGATCGTGCTCCTCTGTGGAGCAAGTGCCTCTATGAAAAGCCACATTTTGTGAAGAAAGTGCATGCAGGAATATTCAGGAGTCCAGCGTGTAGTCATGGCAGCCTTAGGTATTTGAGAACGACCGACCCTCCTGCTGAAGACAACCATAACTCATGCAGGCATGAGTCTGTAAGCATTCTTAGTCTGTAAGCACCTTTTGGAAGGTTTCCTATCTGGGACAGAGAGAGACGCTTTCTAGTAGTCAATTAGTAAGTTAATAACTGCCTGGGCAGAAAATGCAGTATTCAGCTAATCCCAAACTTGGAAGGAATTTTCTACCTTTTCAATTTCATCTTCTTAAAACTCATCATTTTGAGAGTACTTTGGAGTTACTTGAATATTAATTCTCAGCATGCATTCAACTTAATTACCTTAATGTCCCAGGATTTTAATAACGCTTAAAATTTCCATGTCAGTTTTCATCAGGGAACCTTGTCCTTGAATGCTGCTGCTGTGACTTCCTGTAGAAGTTCTTTAATTGGAACACACTTGGGCAGAGCCTTCCCTTTCATATGGAGCACAGAAGCAGCTGCCATGCTCAATTTGCAGTCCTCTTTATTGCACAGGGATTTTTTTTTTTTTTTTTTTTTTTGAGATGGAGTTTCCCTCTTGTCGCCTAGGCTGGAGTACAGTGGCGCCATCTTGGCTCACTGCAACCTCCGCCTCCCAGGTTCAAGCAATTCTCCTTCCTCAGCCTCCTAAGTAGCTGGGATTACAGGTGCCCGACACCACTCCTGGCTAATTTTTGTAGAGACGGGGTTTCACCATGTTGGCCAGGATGGTCTCGAACTGACCTCAAGTAATACACCCACCTCAGCCTTTCAAAGTGCTAGGATTACAGGCGTGAGCAACTGTGCCCAGCCTATACAGGAATTTTGAAGAAATCTACAGTGTTAACAGAACCCGTGGTATAAATTTATCCCAGGTATCAGTGTCACAAATATGCTTTGCGTCTAAGAAACGTGTTTTCTTAGAAGCAACACTGGGAAAACTATGTGATTTCACTTTTGCCCACCACAGGAATGAAGTCTTACTGCATTTATTTTATTTTATTTTATTTTATTTATTTTTTTTTTTTTTGAGGTGAGTCTCGGCTCTGTCGCCAGGCTGGAGTGCAGTGGCGGATCTCAGCTGCTGCAAGCTCCACCTCGAGGTTCCGCGCCATTCTCCTGCACCTCCCAGCCTCCCAGTGGCACGGGACTACAGGCACCCGCCACCTAGCCCGGCTAGTTTTTGTATTTTTAGTAGGGTGGGGTTCTGTGGCGGATGGTCTGATCTCCTGACCTTGTGAATCCGCCCGTCTCGGCCTCCCAGGTACTGGGATTACAGGTTTGAGCCGCAGCGCCCGGCCTTGTCTTACTGCATTTGTGCTTAACACCCATGGTTGAATCTTTTTTACTTATTTTCTTTTTATCCAACCTTTTTCATTTTTCTTTTTTTTTTTTTTTTTTTTTTTTTTTTGAGGCGGAATACCGGCTCTATCGCCAAGGCTGGAGTGCAGTGGCAGGATCTCAGCTCCTGCAAGCTCCGCCTCCCGGGTTCTCCATTCTCCTGCCTCAGCCTCCCGAGTAGCTGGGACTACAGGCTCCGCCACCTCGCCCGGCTAGTTTTAGTATTTTCCAGTAGAGCCAGGGGTTTCACCCGTGTTAGCCAGGTCTCACGATCTCTGACACCATTGATCCGCCGATCTCGGCCTCCCAAAGTGCTGGGATTACAGGCAGGCCACGGCGCCCGGCCCAAGCCTTTTCATTTTCTTGCATGGACATCTGAAAGTTACCTCCAGGCCGAGCGTGGTGGCTCATGCCTGCAATCCCAGCACTTTGGGAGGTGGGCATATTACCTGAGGTCAGGAGCTTGAGACCAGCCTGGCCAACATGATAGAAACCTCTACCAAAAATACAAAATTAGTGGGGCCTGGTGGTGCACACCTGTAATTCCAGCTATTTGGGAAGCTGAGGCAGGAGAATTGCTTGAACCCAGGAGGCAGAGGTTGCAGTGAGCCAAGATGGTGCCACTGCACTTCAGCCTGGGCGACAGAGTAAGACTCCGTCTCAGAAAAAAAAAAAAGTGAGCCAAGATCATGCCATCGAGACAGAGCACCTGGGCGACACAGCGAGTCTCCATCTCTCTCTTTTTTGTTTTTTCTTTTGAGGCGGAGTCTCACTCTGTTGCCCAGGCTGGAGTGCAGTGGCGCAATTTGGGCTCACTGCACCCTCTGCCTCCTGGGTTCAAGTGATTCTCCCGCCTCAGCCTCCTGAGTAGCTGGGATTACAGACATGCACCACCATGCCTGGCTAATTGAGACTCCATCTCAAAAAATAAAAAAAAAGAAAGAAAGAAAAAGTGTACTGTTTTGGTTTTTTACCAAGCAAGAAGGAATATTTTGAGACAGGAGAATTTAGATTTAATGGTGATAATAAAAAGAAGAATGGGAGGAGGGTGAGTCTTACCTAAAGTTTGGCAGCAGAGTAACCCAGGTCATCCTATTCATTTCCTGCTTCGGAGGAGTTGGGATACAACTCTTAGGTTTTATCTCATTCTACAGGGAGGTGGGGTTTTATCTTTCTGAATTGTTTTAGAAACAATTGTTTTATCTTCCTTACAGAAGCGCATCAAGACTGGATGGTTCCTATGACTGTATTCTCTACTAAGGTAGATAAAATAACTAATGAATAGTAGTGTCAATAGAGTGGACACAGCTATAGACTTACTATGTCTTAATGATTAAGCAGTCAAAATAAAGGTGTTGCAAGATGTGTTAAGTACTAGAAGACAAGTACGTATTTTGGAAATAGCTCTGTTTAAAACCCCAAGAGAGGAAGTAGTGTCACTCCAGCCATATGTGTGCCTTTTCTTCCCTTAGAAGCTTTCAATTTTCAGCTGGGCATGGTGGCTCACACTTGTAATCCCAACACTTTGGGAGGCCGAGGTGGGCAGATCACCTGAGGTCCGGAGTTCAAGACCAGCCTGGCCAATATGGTGAAACCCCCGTCTCTACTGAAAATACAAAAATTAGCTGGGCATGGTGGTGCATGCCTGTAATCCCAGCTACTTGGGAGGCTGAGGCAGGAGAATCGCTTGAACCCGGAAGGCAGAGGTTGCAGTGAGCTGAGACCATGCCATTGTATTCCAGCCTGGGCGGCAGAGTAAAACTCTGTCTCAAAAAAAAAAAAAAAAAAAAAAGAAGCTTTCTGTTTCTTCCTAGTGGAGGAGGTATGGAGTGTTCCTGCAGTGGCATGATCTCAGCTCACTGCAACCTTTGTCTCCCAAGTTCAAGTGATTCTCCTGCTGCAGCCTCCCAAGTAGCTGGGATTACAAGCATGCGCCACCACACTCAGCTAATTTTTGTATTTTTAGTAGAGACAGGGGTTTCACCATGTTGGCCAGACTGGTCTTGCACTCCTGGCCTCAAGCGATCTGCCTGCCTTGGCCTCCCAAAGTGCTAGGATTACAGGCATGAGCCACCACACCCAGCCTAGTGCCTCTGTTTAAGGCCAAATCTTCTATTTGTTTCTCAGGAAACTAGCGCTTGTGCTTGTCTGTCATCTATTCACGCATCATCTCTATTTCCCACTCTCCTGGCTCACTCCCTTAATATCACCCATCTTTTTTTTGGTTGGGGGCACAGTTGAGGCACAGAGTGTCACTCTGTCACCCAGGCTGGAGTGCAGTAGCACCATCACGGCTCACTGTAGCCTTGACCTCCTGGGCTCAAACAATCCTCCCACCTCAGCCTCCCAAACTGTTGGAATTACAGGCATGAGCCACGGTGCTCGGCCCAATATCATCCATCAAGCCCTCTTGATCTCATGTCCCTCTGCAGCTTGCTGCTCTGTTTTTTTTTTGTACTGCCCCCTGCTTCCTGCAAGACCTCAAATCCACTGTGTCTACTTCCTTGCCTTATTTTTATTCTACTGTAATCAGCTTTTGTCATCCCAATGAAGTGGCTCCTATTAAAGTCACAGTCGGCTGGGCATGGTGGCTCATGCCTGTAATCCCAGCACTTTGGGAGGCCAACGTGGGTGGGTCACGAGGTCAGGAGATCAAGAATATCCTGGCCAACATGGTGAAACCCTGTCTCTATTAAAAATACAAAAAATTAACTGGGCTTGGTGGCTGGCACCTATAATCCCAGCTACTCGGGAGGCTGAGGCAGGAGAATCGCTTGAACCCGGGAGGTGGAGTTGCGGTGAGCTGAGATCGTGCCACTGCACTCCAGCCTGGCAACAGAGTGAGATTCTGTCTCAAAAAAATAAAATAAAAAAAAGTCATAGTCACCTATTCTTTGTCGTTATACTAGGTCTTTCAGCAGCACTGTACACTTAGCACATCCTCATGGACACGCTTTAGTCCCTAGGTTTCCATGCGCGCACACTTCTTGGTTCTCCTCCTCTTTGGCCTCTCATGCCTGGCCCTCTTCCTCCTCACAACCCAAATATTAGACAATATATCACAAACAAATATTAGAGACCCTCGGGGTTCAGTTACTGACCAGCCTCTCTGACTCTAGTCTCTCCCTAAGTGCCTTCACCCATCTTTGTGGCTTTGGATATCATCTCTTTTAATGATTTAATGTTTTTTTTTCTTTTCTTATTTTTTTAAATTTTTTTTTTTTTTTTGGAAACAGAGCCTTGCTCTGTTGCCCAGGCTGGAGTGCAGTGGTGAGATCTCGGCTCGCTGCAACTTCCGCCTTCCAGGTTCAAGAGATTCTCCTGCCTCAGCCTCCTGAGTAGTGGGGATTACAGGCATGAGCCACCATGCCCGGCTGATTTTGTATTTTTAGTAGAGATGGAATTTCACCATGTTAGCCAGGCTGGTCTTGAACTCCTGACCTCGTGATCCACCCACCTCAGGCTCCCAAAGTGTTGGGATTATAGGCATGAGCCATCACACCCGGCCAGATGCATATTTCATGTGGAGTTTATTCCTAGGTATTTTATTTTTTATTTTTATTTTTGAGACAGAGTCTCGCTCTGTTGCCAGGCTGGAGTACAGTGGCATGATCTTGGCTCACTACAACCTCCACCTCCCAGGTTCAAGCGATTCTCCTGTCTCAGCCTCCCGAGTAGCTGGGACTACAGGCACACATCACCATGCCCAGCTAGGTCTTTTATATTTTTAGTAGAGATGGAGTTTCACCATGTTGGTCAGGCTGGTCTTGAACTCCTGACCTCAGGCGATCCACTCGCATCGGCCTCCCAAAGTGCTGGGATTACAGGCATGAGCTACTGCGCCTGGCCTTTCCTAGGTATTTTATCTTATTCGTTGTCATTATAAATGAAGTATGTTCCATTGTATTTTCTAACTGGTAATTGTATATGTGAAAATAATTGATTTCTGGTGTATTTTATTTTTTGCTACCTTACTGTAAGAATTTTCATATTAGGCCGGGTGTAGTAGCTCATGCCTGTAATCCTAGCACTTTGGGAGGCTGAGGCAGGCGGATCACGAGGTCAGGAGATCGAGACCAGCCTGGCCAATATGGTGAAACCCCATCTCTACTAAAAAAATAAAATAAAATAAATACAAAAATTAGCCAGGCGTGGTGGCGCGCACCTATAGTCTCAGCTACTCAGGAGGCTGAGGCAGAAGAATTGCTTGAACTCAGAGGCAGAGGTTGCAGTGAGCCAAGATCGTGCCACTACACTCCAGCCTGGGCAACAGAGTGAGACACCGTCTCAAAAATAAATAAATAAATAGATAAATAATTTTCATATTGTTTATAGTAGTTTCTCAGTTACTTCTCTTGGCTTTTCCAGGTTCACAATTATATCACCTGCAAATAATGATAGTTTTACTTACTCCTCTTCAATTCTTAGACTGCTACTTTATTTTCTCTCATCTGATTGTTTTGGTTAGTATCACCAGTACAATGTTAAATAATAATGGTGAATTCTTCTGGTGTTTCCCCATTTAGGCATGATGCTGGAATAATGTTAAAAATGTTAAGAGGAGGCCAGGCAAGGTAGCTCATGCCTGTAATCCCAGCATTTTGGGAGGCCAAGGTGGGCAGATCACTTGAGGTCAGGAGTTCAAGGCCTAGCCAACATGGTGAAACTCTGTCTCTACTAAAATTACAAAAATTAGCCAGGTATGGCGGCTTGCGCCTGTAATCCCAGTTACTCGGGAGGCTGAGGTGGGAAGATCTCTTGAACCCAGGAGGTGGAGGCTGCAGTGAGCTAAAATCGTGTCACTGCACTCCAGCCAGGACAACAGAGAGAGACTCCATCTCAAAAAAAAAAATCTTATGAGTATCTCTTCATGTTTTTAGTTTTTATTAAGAATAGGAATTGGGCTGGGCTTGGTGGCTCATGACTGTAATCCCAGCACTTTGGGAAGCTGAGGGGGGCAGATCACCTGAGGTCGGGAGGTCGAGACTAGCCTGATCAACATGGAGAAACCTGGTCTCTACTAAAAATACAAAATTAGCTAGGCATGGTGGTGCATGCCTGTAATCCCAGCTATTTGGGAGTCTGAGCCAGGAGAATCGCTTGAACCTGGGAGGCGGAGATTGCAGTGAGCCAAGATCATGCCATTGCACTCTAGCCTGCGCAACAAGAGCAAAACTCCATCGCAAAAAAAAAAAAAAAAAAAAAAAAAGGAATTTAGGCCAGTAGCTCATGCCTGTAATTCCAACACTTTTCAAGGCCAAGGTGGGCAGAACACTTGAGGTCAGGAGTTTGAGACAATCCTGGCTAACATGGTGAAACCCTATCTCTACTAAAAATATAAAAATCAGCCGGGTGTGGTGGTGCACACTTGTAATCCCAGCTACTTGGGAGGCTGAGGTGGGAGGATCTCTTGAACCCGGGAGGTGGAGGCTGCTATGAGCCAAGATCCAGACACTGCACTCCAGCCTGGGTGACAGAGTGAGACTCTGTCTCAAAACAAGACAAAACAAAGCAAAAGCAAGCAAACAAATAATAGGAATTTAATTTGTCACATGTCTTTCAGTCTTTATGGAGATAGTTTTATTTTTTTCCTTTCTAGATTTATTAATATACTTAAGTATTTTCTTTTTCTTTTTTCTTTTTTTTCAGACAGAGTCTTACTCTGTCGCCCAGGCTGGAGTGCAGTGGCGCGATCTCGGCTCACTGCAACCTCCGCCTTCCAGGTTCAAGTGATTCTCCTGCCTAAGCCTCCCGAGTAGCTGGGACTACAGGTGTGCGCCACCACACCCAGCTAATTTTTTATTTTTAGTAGAGATGGGGTTTCACCATGTTGGCCAGGCTGGTGTTGAACTCCTGACCTCAGGTGATCTGCCCACCTCGGCCTCCCAACATGCTGGGATTACAGGCATGAGCCACCATGCCCGGCCTACTTAAGTATTTTCATAGATTATCTAATGTTCAAATAATGCAATATTCCTCAGCATCTGAACAAAAGCATGGAATGGATGGTGGATAGCAAGAGATACTTGTACTTCCTCCCTCCCTTTCCCTGCCTTCTCCAGGGTTCCCCCACATCTCATTAAATGTCATCTTCTTTCACCTAGTCACTCAGGTCAAAGCTGATATAAGTCATTCCTTTTTTCTTTATCATACCACTTGTCATTGAATCTCCTAGGTTCTATCTCCACACCTGCCCACTGCATCATCACCACTGCTAAAATCCTGAGCCAAGTTAACTTCTTTTTTTTTTTTTTTTTGAGACAGAGTTTCAGTCTTGTTGCCCAGACTGGAGTGCAATGGCGCAATCTCGGCTCACTGCAACCTCCGCCTCCTGGATTTAAGCAATTCTCCTGCCTCAGCCTCCTGAGTAGCTGGGATTACAGGCGCGTGCCACCACGCCCAGCTAATTTTTGCATTGTTAGTAGAGATGGGGTTTTGCCATGTTGGCCATGCTGGTCTCAAACTCCTGACCTCAGGTGATCGGCCCGCCTTGGTCCCCCAAAGTGCTGGGATTACAGGTGTGAGCCACCATGCTGGGCCGAGCCAAGTTAACTTCTTTCCTCATCTGAGCTACTGGAACAGCCTGCTTACCTGGTCTCCCTGCCTCCATCATGACTTACTATACAAGACTCCTGCCAACCTTCCCTCATCCACTGTGCTCCTATCATACCAGCCACCTTTCAATCCTTGACCACGCCAAGTTCATCCTTTCTGCTGGAACCTCCTGTCTTCACATGGCTGTCTCCTCCTCATTCAGGACTCAACTCAAGCGTCACTTCTCCAGAGAGACTCTCCCTGACATCCCTAGCTAACTACTCTAATTATAGAGTTCCAACAAAGCGCTACAGAAAAGACATCCGTCCCCTGACAGGGCTCTGGGCTAGTCTCTTCCCTATGGGAGATGGGGCAGGAGCTGCTGAGGCTCATGATTCTTCTTTGGCCACCTCACTCCCAGATGATGAGGGACAGGTCAAGGACAGCCTGTGCTTCCACTGGCTCCTGGTCACTACATGTAGCGCACTCCAGGTAGACATGTTATTCCTGGCTCCCATATTATGAGCTCATCAGACAGCCTCCTCTGCTGTCTTCCCGCCTTGAAAGGATCTAACATGAAAGCACTTTTACTTTCTAAAAGTAAAATGCTCTCTATTCATGTGCAAGAGATTACCACCTCACTGACTGGGACCTTCAGTTAATGCCTTTATGTCTGGGCATTGCTTTCTTTGCTGTGAAGTAAGAAGAACCATACTTGCCGTATACAATTAAGAAGTGATCTATTCAGGCCGGGTGTGGTGGCTCACGCCTGTGATCCCAGCACTTTGGGAAGCCGAGGTGGGTGGATCACGAGGTCAGGAGATCGAGACCATCCTGGCTAACATGGTGAAACGCCGTCTCTACTGAAAATACAAAAAAAATTAGCCGGGCACGGTGGCGGGTGACCTGTAGTCCTGGCTACTCAGGAGTCTGAGGCAGGATAATGGCGTGAACCCAGGAGGTGGAGTTCTCAGTGAGCCGAGATCACGCCACTGCACTCCGTCTTAAAAAAAAAAAAAAAAAAAAAAAAGAAGTGATCTATTCAAAGAGTCACTTGATGACCGAGTGCAGTGGCTCACACCTATAATCCTAGCACTTTGGGAGGCTGAGGCGGGTGGATCACTTGAGGTCAGGAGTTTGAGACCAGCCTGGCCAGCATGGTGAAACCTTGTCTCTACTAAAAATACAAAAATTAGCCAGGCATGGTGGCAGGCGCCTGTAGTACCAGCTACATGGGAGGCCAAGGCAGGAGAATCACTTGAACCCAGGAGGTGGAGGTTGCAGTGAGCCGAGATTGCACCACTGCACTCTAGCCCGGGTGACAGAGAGAGACTCCATCTCACAAAAAATAGAAGAGTTGATGATTTCATGGTTCCTATGGACATATAATAGTTGACTGTCACAAAAAATATAACCCTGGCCGGGTGCGGTGGCTCAAGCCTGTAATCCCAACACTTTGAGGCCAAGGCGGGCAGATCACTTGAGGTCAGGAGTTTGAGACCAGCCTGACCAACATGGAGAAACCCGGTCTCTACTAAAAATACAAAATTAGCCAGGCGTGGTGGCACATGCCTGTAATCCCAGCTACTTGGAAGGCTGAGGCAGGAGAATCACTTGAACCCGGGAGGCAAAGGTTGCAGTAAGCCGAGATCGCACCATTGCACTCCAGCCTGGGCAACAAGAGTGAAACTCTGTCTCAAAACAAAACAAACAAAAAACCCAAACCCTGCCCCAATCCTTCCACTACTCTCCCATGGGAGGAAGCTTAGAGCCACCCTGACTGCTCTTCATTTCACCACCTCTTTCTATTAGTCAGTGACCTAAGGCTGCCTCATTGTTTCTGAGCACTGCTCATGTCAGCTGCTCTTCCGTGCTTCCTTCAGCCTAGACCCCAGAAACAGCTGCCCCTCCGCCTTCATTCTCTCACCCTTCTGTAACAGATATTCCCTTCCACTCCTTCCTTCCTAACAGAACCCCAATTTGGTTCGGGATGGCAATGTGCCTCTCTAAGAATACTTGGCTCCTTAGCCTCGCACCCCAGGAGAGACTTGCCTCCCAGTTCCGGTCAATGTAATAATGGGAGTAGGTGGGAGTCCATGGGGCAGGTGCCCCTTCCCAAACAAAGTCTCACAAAAAGAGGCTTTTGGCTCTGTTCTTTTGTCTCTCCTAGAACTTGGAGTGTGATGCCCAAAAGTGTGTGAACCAGTCTGTGACCACAAAGATGAGAACCGCACGCTGAGATTGGTGGAATGGAGACTTCAGTGAATCTACATGCAGATGACACGGTGACACCAGTGCCCAGCCTGAGCTGTTTTCTTCTGGCTCTCTTATTACATGAGAAAAATAAACCCCTATGCACTTTGGCTTCATCCCCTGGGCTGTCTATTCTTGCAACTTTGGGGCAGGTTTAAATTTTTTTCTAAATTAAAAACTGGGGCCAGGTGCAGTGGCTCATGCCTGTAATCCCAGCACTTCGGGAGGCCGAGGCAGGTGGATCGCTTGAGCCCAGGAGTTACCAATGAAATGGAATGATGTCTGAGATTTGCTTCCAAATAGAGGGGAAGTGGGTCAGGGTATAGATGAAACAGGATTGATCATAGTTGACAGTTGTTGGAGTTGGGTAATTGGTAAGTCTTTAAAAAAATATTCTCTTTGGATAAATTCCCAAGCATGTTGTGCGAACACTTGTGAGCTTGGCATTGTGTTATGAATTGATTCTTTTTTTTTTTTCTTTTTTTTTTTTTGAGAGACAGAGTCTTGTTCTGTCACCCAGGCTGCAGTGCAGTGGCTCGATCTTGGCTCACTACAACCTCCGCCTCTGGGGTTCAAGCGATTCTCCTGTCTCACCTTCCCAAGTAGCTGTGACTACAGGTGTGTACCCACATGCCCAGCTAATTTTTGTATTTTTTAGTAGAGACAGGGTTTCACAGTATGTTGGTCAGGCTGGTCTCGAACTCCTGACCTCAGGTGATCCACCTGCTTCGGCCTCCCAAAGTGCTGGGGTTACAGGTGTGAGCCACCATGCCCGGCCTTTTTTTTTTTTTGAGACAGTGTCTCGCTCTGTCACCCAAGCTGGAGTGCACTGGCATGATCTTGGCTCACTGCAACCTTTACCTCCTGGGTTCAAGCAATCCTTTCCCCTCAGCCTCCTCAGTAGCTGGGACTACAAGCGCCCACCACCATGCCTGGCTAATTTTTGTATTTTTTGTGGAGGCAGGGTCTCACTATGTTGACCAGGCTGGTCTCAAACTTCTGGGCTCAAGGGATCCTCCCACCTTTGCCTTCCAAAGTGTTGGGATTACAGGCCTGAGCCACCTGGCCCGACCTGGATCAGTTCTTCTCCACACTGCTAATGGTGCATAATTGCTATCTGCTTAAACCCCATGGTTTGTGGTTCCTGAAACACATTTGTCTTCTCCTAATGTAAATGATTTGAAAAGAAGGTAAAAGGTATGTTGGTTCCAGCCCCCTGCATAGACTAAAAGGACACAAAAGGAAAAGGATGATGTTAGTAAGAAAAGGATTACGCAGCTCAAAAAAGCTGAGCCCAGGCTCCCTTGACTTCCTGCATGGCCCCTGTGCCCTCATCAACACCCCAAAATGCTAACTCCAGTTGGCTCCATTGTCCAAGCTCCCCTCAGATGCCTGCTTCTCCTAAACTGCCTGCCGCCACCCTGATCGAGGCCCCCATCAATGCCCTCACCTTAACTGCTGCAGCAGCCTCAGAATTGGTCCAGCTGTCCTGAGGGCTCTCATATTCCATCCGTTCTCTACCCAGAAGTCAGAACCACCTTCCCAAAGGGCAAATCAGATTTATTATTCTTCTGCTAAAATAAACCCTGCAGTGTCAGTTTTTTAAAAAATGCAGAAAAAAGGCATATCACATAATTTAATTTATTTTATTATTATTATTTTTTTGAGACAGAGTCTCCCTCTGTTGCCAGGCTGGAGTGCAGTGGCGTGATCTCAGCTCACTGCAACCTCTGCCTCCAGGGTTCAAGCAATTCTCCTGCCTCAGCCTTCTGAGTAGCTGGGACTACAGGTGCGCGCCAACACGTCAGGCTAATTTTTGTATTTTTAGTAGAGACGGGGTTTCACCATGTTGCCCAGGCCGGTCTCGAACTCCTGAGCTCAGGCAATCTGCCCGCCTCGGCCTCTCAAAGTGCTGGGATTACAGGAGTGAGCCACCACGCCTGGCCTAAAAAAAAAAAAAAAAAAAAAAATTTTGAGACAGAGTCTGGCTCTGTTGCCCAGGCTGGAGTGCAGTGGTGCCATCTTAGCTCACTGCAGCCTCGATCTCCCAGGCTCAAGTGATCCTCCCACCTCAGCTTTCCAAGTAGCTGGGACTACAGGTGTGCACCACCACACTCTGCTAATTTTTTTATTTTTATTTTTAGTATTAATAGAAGCTAGGTCTTGCTGTGTTGTCCAGGCTAGTTTTGAACTCCTGGGCTCAAGTGATCCTCCCGCCTCAGCCTCCCAAAGTGCTGTGATTACAGGCATCAGCCAAGGTGCCAAGCCGATCATATAACTTATAACACAAATGCCAGCCTATTAATAACTGTCTCCCAGGCCAAGAAGCAGAGCTTTGCCAACATCCCAGAGGCCCATCAGCGAGACTTTCCTGGCTGGACACGGTGGCTAACACCTGTAATCCCACCACTTTGGGAGGCCGAGGCAGGTGGATCATTTGAGGTCAGGAGTTTGAGACCAGCATGGGCAACATGGCAAAACCCAATCTCTGCTAAAAATACAAAAATTAGCTGGGTGTTGTGATGCATGCCTGTAATCCCAGCTACTTGGGAGGCTGAGGCAGGAGATCCGCCTGAACCTGGGAGACAGAGGTTGCAGTGAGCCGAGATCGGGCCACTGCATTCCAGCCTGGGCTACAGAGAGGGACTCCATCTCAAAAAAAAAAAAAAAAAAAGATACACTTTTCTAATCTTAACCCCTTCTTCCTAGGGGCAGCCATACTCCTTCCTTGCTTTATAGTTTAATCACCCAGATACACAGCCCTAAATTTTGCTTTGCCTGTTTTTGAGCTTTCTTTATTATATAATATTCCATTTCATGAACACCACAATTTGTCTGTTTGTTTGTTTTTGAGACAGAGTCTTGCTCTGTCACCCAGGCTGGAGTGCAATGGTGCAGTCTCGGCTCACTGCAACCTCCGTCTTGAAGCGGGTTCAAGTGATTCTCCTGCCTCAGCCTCCTGGGTAGCTGCCACCATGCCCGGCTAATTTTTGTATTCTTAGTAGAGACAGGGTTTCTTTTTTTTTGGGGCCAGTCTGGCTCTATTGCCAGGCTGGGAATTTGCAGTGGCGGATGCCAGCTCCTGCAAGCTCCGCTACTCCGGGTTTACGCTATTCTCCTGCCTCAGCACTCCAGTGGCTGGACTACAGAGGCAGCCGCCACCTGCGCCCGGCTAGATTTTGTATTTTTTGTAGAGGCGGGTTCACCGTGTTAGCCAGGATGGTCTGATCTCCTGACCTTGTGATCCGCCCGTCTCGGCCTCCCAAAGTGCTGGGATTACACCGGGCGAGCGAGGCCACGCTACGGCCTGTGAAACACTCACTTCAGCATGGGGATTTGGGAAATTGTATGGCTTCAGAGTCGTTTTTGGAATGTCACAATATAGACTTTTTTTTTTTTTTTTTCTCTGAGGATGGAGTCTCGCTCTGTTACTTGAGCTAGAGTGCAGTGGTGGCGATATCTTAAACTTACTGCAACCTCTGCACTCCTGGGTTTTAAGCGATTCTCCTGCCTCAGCCTCCCGAGTAGCTGGGACTGGACATGCGCCACCATGCTCCAGCTAATCTTTGTATTTTTAGTAGAGATGTTGGCCACCGTGTTTAGCCACCATGTTGGCCAGGCTGATCTCGAACTCCTGACCTCAGGTGATCCACCTGCCTCAGCCTCCTAAAGTGCTGGGATTACAGGCATAAGGCCTTTTGCCTTGACCTTTTTTAATGAAAGGCACCCATCAGTGGTCCTCACTGTGGGTCCCGGAATGTGGTCAGGGGGCAGGTTCTGTCTTCATGCATCCCTTAGGGGTCCTGGGGCTGACTCCGCCTGTGAGGCCCCATCCTGGGGTCATGTTAAGCACTTTTTGTAGACATAAGTATTTTTTTTTTTTTTTTTTTTTTTGAGGCCAAGTCTTGCTCTGTCTCCCAGGCCTGTAGTGCAGTGGTGCGATCTCGGCTCACTGCAAGCTCCACCTCCCAGGTTCACGCCATTCTCCTGCCTCAGCCTCCTGAGTAGCTGGGACTACAGGCGCCCGCCGCCATGCCCGGCTAATTTTTTTGTATTTTTGGTATAGACGGGGTTTCACCATGTTAGCCAGGATGGTCTCAATCTCTTGACCTCATGATCCGCCCGCCTCGGCCTCCCAAAGTGCTGGGATTACAGGCGTGAGCCACCGCGTCCAGCCTTGTATTTTTATTAATAATGTAAAATCTGACCGGTCGCGGTGGCTCACGCCTGTAATCCCAGCACTTTGGGAAGCCGAGGCGGGTGGATCAAGAGGTCAGGAGTTCAAGACCAGCCTGGCCAACATAGTGAAATCCCGTCTGTACTAAAAATATGAAAATTAGCCAGGCATGGTGGTGTGGGCCCGTAATCCCAGCTACTCAGGAGACGGAGGCAAGAGAATCACTTGAACCTGGGAGGTGGAGGTGGCAGTGAGCCGAGACTGCGCCACTGCACTCCAGCTTGGGCAACAGAGTGAGACTTCATTTCAAAAAAAAAAAAAGTCTAATCTGTGTTCCTGTAACAATGCAGAGTAATATTTCTGAATCACTTGACATATGAGTCAGAATGGAAACTGTGAGCATTGTCTGTGTGTCTGCGTGGGCTGCAGTCTGGGTCCTGGGGAGCCCCCCAGTGACGTGTGCAGCTGCAAGACCCATACCAGGAGGAGCCTTGCCGTCCTGTGGGGGTTTGAGTGCTGGGCCCCCTTCCATGGGCTCAACCCTTAGCTCCAGGCCTCCTGCCCTGTAGGACAGGTCTACAGAGTTGGGACACCCATGTTGCCTGATCTTGTGACAGCATGGGGTGCTCATGGAGTGGAGTGTAGGAACCCTGCTGCTCAGATGTCACGCTGCGCCAGGCTGACCAGGGCTATGATGGTGACCAGCTACATGGCCGTGGTTTCTAAGTATACCATTTGATATGAGGAGATGATTTAATAAAGCATTGTCTTAAAAAAGAAAAAAAAAAAAAACTGGGGCAGATGAAAAAAGTTTTCATTCTTGTTGAACAGGGTATACTGGGTATCCTTCAACTGCAGCAGTAGAGATGTAGGCTAGACAAGGAAATCATGCTGCTGGCAAAAATGCTGAGCTCCAGAATGGTGCTGGGTGGAATGTGACCATTTCCTGTTTTTGTTTTTTGTGTTTTGTTTTTGAGATGGAGTCTTGCTCTGTTGCCCAGGCTGGAGTGCAGTGGTGCGATCTTGGCTCACTGCAACCTCCACCTTCTCCTGCCTCAGCCTCCTGAGTAGCTGAGATTACAGGTGTGCACGACCGCACTTGGCTAATTTTTGTATTTTTAACAGAGGCGGGATTTCACCATGTTGGCCAGGCTGGTCTCCAACACCCGACCTCAAGCACCTTGGCCTCCCAAAGTGCTGGGATTACCGGTGTGAGCCACCGCACCTGGCTGAATGTGACCATTTTCTACATGAAATTGCCACATGAGCTCATTTCGAGCTTTCTATATTTATTTTGGTAATGAGAACTCTGTGGGATTATCCTTTAGAAACTAACAATATGTCTATTAAAACTGAACATGCATATTCCCTGACCCAGCAACTCCACTCCTAGGTAGATAGCCAAAGGAAATGCAAATATTTGATTACCCAAAGGCAAAAATGTTCAGAGCGGTGCTCTTTGTAATAGCCCCAACTGAAAACTACCGAAATGCCTACCACCTACAGGGAATGGAGAAATAAATGGTGTATTCAACCAGTGGAATACTATACAGCACCAAGAATCAGTAAACTCTTGAGAAGACATGGAGGAACCTCATGCATGTAATGTTGCACAAGAAGGCCAACAAAATATAGGAGTCCATACGATATGATTCCATTCATATTCCAAAACAGGCCAAATGAGTCCAGATACTACAACTCAGGAGAGTTGTTATAGTTCACTAAGTTTTGTTTGTTTGTTTGTTTCTCGAGATGGAGTCTTGCTCTGTTGCCCAGGCTGGAGTGCAATGGCACAATCTTGGCTCACTGCAACCTCTGCCTCCTGGGTTCAAGCGATTCTCCTGCCTCAGCCTCCTGAGTAGCTGGGACTACAGGTGCGCACCACAGCACCCGGCTAATTTTTGTATTTTTAGTAGAGACGGTGTTTCACCATGTTGGCCAGACTGGTCTCAAACTCCCAACCTCGTGATCCACCTGCCTCAGCCTCCCAAAGTGCTGGGATTACAGGCATGGGCCACTGTGCCCGGCCATAGTTCACTAAGTTTTTAAAAATCTGTGTTAGCAAATGGTTTACAGGGTACAAAGTGCCTTTGCATATGTGTTATCTCACGTTTTGCTCATTTTCATGCCAAGTGGACTTTATTGAGATACTATTTACATATAACAAAGTGCATACATTTTCAGTGATGACCCTAATGAATTTTACCACACATATACACCCAGGTAACCCACACCAAGATCAAACTACAGAACATTCCAGAACTCCTGAGAGTTCCTTCACATGATCTCTTTGATCATCATGACAATCTCAGGGCAGTAGAGCCACTATCTGCCCATGTCACCTCTGAGAAACATCAGCCTGAGAGGCCAAGACCTGCCATGGTCCCAGTGCCCCCTCTGGGTTGGGACGGTGCTGCCCTCATGGCAGAGAAATGGCTGAGAGGCTCTCAGCAGCTTTCTCAGAACCCTCTGACTTGAGCTGGCATCATTAGCCTATGAATTCACTTTCTGGAAAATGAGGTTCTGTCCCCTTGCTACACAGCTGGGCAGGGAGCTGGAGAGGTGGGGTGGGTGGCACTAGTTAGTTATATTTTATTTTATTTTATTTTTTGAGACAGTCTTTGTTGCCCAGGCTGGAGTGCAGTGGAACGATCTTGGCACACTACAACCTCTACCTCCCGGGTTCAAGCGATTCTCCTGCCTCAGCCTCCTGAGTAGCTGGGACTACAGGCACGCACCACCGTACCTGGCTAATTTTTTGTATTTTTAGTAGAGACGGGGTTTCACCATGTTGGTCAGGCTGGTCTCAAACTCCTGACATTAGGTGATCTGCCTGCCTTGGCCCCGCAAAGTGCTGGGATTACAGGTATGAGCCACTGCGCCTGGCCCTGGCTAGTTATTTTTAAACTCCAGTTATTTTCCAGAGCTATCTCCCAACTATCACCATTCCAAACAATGCCCTGGAGTCTGAGGGTTGGCAGTGCCAGGTGAGGGATGCTAGTGTCTGTGAGAAACTGCCCTTGGAGAGGGAGTGGCCACCAACCAGCCCAACTGGGTGGGCAGGGCTCCTGTGAGAAACAGGCAGATGCTGCAAGGGAATGAGGCCTGTGTGGGCCTCATGCTGAAGCTTCAGGGGCGGCTCAGTGTGAGCGCACTCGGGGTTTGATTCTCACCGCCCCCAGTCCTGGCCTGGGCCTGGGTGAGGTTTGAGGGCTGACCCGAGGCAAGCCCAGAGCAAATACAAGGTGCACATTGGGCTTTCGTGAGGTCTTCTCCCTCCATTTCCAAGCCCTTTCTCAAACTGACTGCATCCCTAGGACATGGCCCTGGGGGCGAGGCCAGAATCCCTTGTGGTCTCTTTTCTTTCTCTCTCTCTCTTTTTTTTTCCCGAGACGGAGTTTCGCTCTTGTTGCTGAGGCTGGAGTGCAATGGCGTGATCTCGACTCACCACAACCTCCGCCTCCCGGGTTCAAGCGATTCTCCTGCCTCAGCCTCCTGAGTAGCTGGGATTACAGGAATGAGCCACCATGCCCGGCTACTTTTTGTATTTTTAGTAGAGATGGGGTTTCTCTAGGTTAGTCAGGCTGGTCTCGAACTCCCGACCTCAGGTGATCTGCCCGCCTTGGCCTCCCAATGTGCTGGGATTATAGGCGTGAGCCACCGTGCCCGGCCTTTTTTTTTTTTTTTTTTTTTTTGAGACGGAGTCTCACTCTGTCGCCCCAGCTGGAGTGCAGTGGCGTGATCTCGCCTCACTGCAACCTCCGCCTCCCGAGTTCAAGGCATTCTCCTGCCTCCGCCCCCCGAGCAGCTGGGGTTACAGGTGCCCGCCACTACGCCCAGCTAATTTTTTGTAGTTTTAGTAGGGCCGGGGTTACACCATGTTGGCCAGGTTGGTCTCAAACTCCTGACCTTGTGATTTGCCCTCCTCTGCCTCCCAAAGAGGTAGAATTACAGGCTTGAGTCACCACGTCCGGCCGCGTGGCCTTTTTTCTGTAGGGGAGACCTGATGGGTTCATCTGGAGCAAGGATGCCCTTCTTCACTTTGCTCAGAGCTCTGGGAAATTTCTGGGCCCTCTTAGGAAGTTCTCTTGACTCTCCCAGTCATGAACAAAGGCCCCCATCCCCCACTGGGACTGGAAGTCCTTGCTCTGGAAAGCTGAGTACTACAGGGCAGGCCTGGGTCAGAGGCCACTGCCTGGTGTTCCCTCGGGGCAGAGTCCCCTCTAGCCACACTCTCACTGGCTTCTGAAAGAGGAAGGCTGACCAACTGGGTGACTCATCCCATTTCTGGAAAAGAGAGGATCAGAAGTTCAGATGAGCGTGTTTATGACTGAGGTCTGGATGAGATGACACGATAAACATAAGGGCTTAACAAAATTTAGCAAAGACTTGGGCAGCAGCCCATGAAGAAGCCTTTAGTTTTTCTATTAAAAACAAAAAATACCCGGGCGCCGTGGCTCACGCCTGTAATCCCAGCACTTTGCGAGGCTGAGGTGGGCAGATCATGAGGTCAAGAGATTGAGACCATCCTGGCTAACACGATGAAACCCCGTCTCTACTAAAAATAGAAAAAATTAGCTGGGCGTGGTGGCGGGCGCCTGTAGTCCCAGCTACTCGGGAGGCTGAGGCAGGAGAATGGCGTGAACCTGGGAGGCGGAGCTTGCAGTGAGCGGAGATCCGGCCACTGCACCCCAGCCTGGGTGACAGAGCGAGACTCCTTCTAAAAACAAAAACAAAAACATAAAAACCCCAAAAAACAAAAAACAAACAAACAAAAAGCCGGCCAAGCGGCTCACACCTCTAATCCCAGCACTTTGGGAGGCCAAAGCAGGCGGATCACCTGAGGTCAGGAGTTCGAGATAAGCCTGGCCAAAATGGTGAAACCTCGTCTCTACTAAAAATACAAAAATTAGCCGGGTGCGGTGGCGTGCACCTGTAAGGCTGAGGTGGCGTGCTCTGGAGGCTGAGGCAGGAGAATCGCTTGAACCCGGGAGGTTGAGGGAGCCAAGATCACGCCATTGCACTCCAGCCTGGGCGGCAAGAGTGAAACTCTGTCTCAAAAAAAAAAAAAAAAAGCCTTAATTCCAAAGTCACAAATGAGCCTACACCTTTGGCTCGTCTCTCAGCCTAAGAGTCCAATTCCAGGACGTAGGAGAGGGTGACCTGCGGTGGCCGAGAAGGATGTGACGGCTCTCCAAGGTGAATAGCTATTTATTCTCAATGAATAGTTCCACATGGACCCATAGACCCATTTCGGGGATTTGCTGTTCTTTAAAACATGGCAGAAAAAAACCCCAAACAGAAATTCCTATGTACACCAGTCACCCCCTTCTCTCTTCTGCTTTTTGGCTAACATCAGGCCAGGGACTGATGTTGCTGGGACTCGGTGACAAGCCCAGAGACAAAGAAAACCAGTCTCTGCGGCCGGGTGCGGTGGCTCACACCTGTAATCCCAGCACTTTGGGAGGCCGAGGTGGGTGGATCACGAGGTCAGGAATTGAAGACCAGCCAGGCCAAGATGGTGAAACCCCATCTCTACTAAAAATACAAAAATTAGCCAGGCATGGTGGCGGGTGCCTGTAATCCCAGCTACTCAGGAGGCTGAGGCAGGGAATTGCTTGAACCCAGGAGGCGGAGGTTGCAGTGAGCCGAGATCAACCACTGCACTCCAACCTGGGCCACAGAGCGAGACTCCGTCTCAAAAAAAAAAAAAAAGAAAAGAAACCAGTCTCTATTCTGACCTACCCCCAAATGGTGCCTGTTAGGGACAGGGCAAATAAACAAGCTTTGCGATTTTTACATGGAAATCTCAAGGGACTAAGATTTCACGCACTCTGGTAAAACAAAAACAAAAAAAACCCTCCTTCTGTTCCCCGGAACTGAGCTTCTGAGCAACAACTGTCGGCCTCTGCCCACACACACAGCTCAGTCTCGATTTGCAGCAAGATCCTGGATGCTGGGCTTTGATATGAATTCTAACCCTTTGATTTCAGCACCTGTCTGTCCCTGCTGTGTTGTAAAAGTGGGGTGGGGGTGGGAAGCTATAACCACTTCTAGACAGGAAGTTATTTAGGCAAAAAAAGAAAAACAGGTGAAGCATTGCACCGAGTACAAAGGTAGCCACACCTCAGGCTGAAAGGTTCCTTCCAGAGAGATAAGATACCGGACAGCAAAAGTCACACAGCTACATGTGATCTGGGTGAAATGGAAACTTCCTGTTTATTTTAGTTCCTTCAGCCTGGGGGTGGAGAGGGAGCAGAGATGGAAGCCGTGGCTGTTACTTTTGTTAAGAATCAAAACTGCTGGATCAGTACAGAAGATTGTGGCACCGCCTGTCCCATCAACCATGCCCTCCCGCTCCCACCAAGGACAAGAGATAATACCATGAGAATATATGAGTTGCCCACAACTGGCACCAGATGCTGTCAGCAGGCTCATTTTAACTTCACAGCATCCTTCTGGGGATGGGAATAGGAGGGAGTAGATACAATCGTCTTTTTTTTTTGAGGCGGAGTCTTGCTCTGTCGCCCTGGCTGGAGTGCAGCGGCACGATCTCGGCTCACTGCAAACTCCATCTCCCAGGTTCAAGTGATTTTCTTGCCTCAGCCTCCTGAGTAGCTGGGATTACCGGTACACGCCACCATACCCGGCAAATTTTCTTATTTTTAGTAGAGAAGGGGTTTCACCACGTTGGTCCGGCTGGTCTCGAACTCCCGATCTCAGGTGATCCACCTGCCTCGGCCTCCCAAAGTGTTGGGCTTACAGGCGTGAACCACTGCGTTTGGCTTTTTTTTTTTTTTTTTTACCATATCAGAGTTGCGCTGGGGAGGGTAAATGACGCAATCACAGTCAAGTAGGAGCTCAGAGGCTGAGTCAGGACCTGGCTTGCTCTCAGGCCCTGCCCCCACCCCAGCTACTTCCTCCTAAATATCTCTACTTGGACCTTTAATTTTAGCACTGGGACTGCCCTGATTAATTCCTTCAGTAATGTTCACACCCATAAGTATGCCATTTCCACCCTCCCCACCCTAGGGCTCTCTGGGGAAGATGATGCAATCCAGGGCCACCTAACATCTCAGAGCAGTCCCAGGTAATTCTCAGGATGGTAGACAGGGCTTATGAGCTCGGCACAGGGATGCTTGATCTTGTTCACACCTGTGAAGAAAGGCAGAAATACACATGCCAAAGACGTGGAGAGACTGGATCCCTCATGCATTGTGGGAGGGATTGCTAAATGTTGCAGCCGCTTTGAAAAACAGTTTGGTGGTTCCTCAAAAGGTTAAACATAGAGTTACCATACGCCCCAGCAATTCCACTTTTAGTGTAAATCAAAAAATGACTGCTGATGGCAGGCCTTGGTGACTCACGCCTGTAATCCCAGCACTTTGGGAGGCTGACGCGGGCGGATCACTTGAGGCCAGGAGTTTGAGACCAGCCTGGGCAACATGGCGAAACCCCATCTCTACTAAAAATACAAAATTAGCCTGGTATGGTGGCTCACACTTGCAATTCCAGCTATTTGTGAGGCTGAGGCAAGAGAATTCCTTGAGCCCGGGAGGCAGAGGCTGCAGTGAGCCAAGATGGTGTTACTGCACTACAGCCTGCGACAGAATGAGACTCTCTCAAAAACAGCAACAAGAACAAACGACTGAGGCAGGTTTCAATGAATTTAGAGGTTTATTTAGTCAAGGTTGAGGACATGTCTGAGGGGAAAAAAAAAACACAAGTCACAGTAGAATCTGTGTCCTGTGCTTTTTCCAAAGAACAGCTGGGTGTGGTGGCTCACACCTGTAATCCCAGCACTTTGGGAGGCCAAGGCAGGAGGATCGCTTAAGCCCAGGAGCCCAAGACCACCCAGGGCAACATGGCGAAACCTCCTCTCTACTAAAAATACAAAAATTGGCCGGGCATGGTGGCTCACGCCTGTAATCCCAGCACTTTGGGAGGCCGAGGAGGGTGGATCATGAGGTCAGGAGTTCAAGATCAGTCTGGCCAAGATGGTGAAACCCTGTCTCTACTAAAAATACAAAAATTAGCTGGGCGTGGGTGCAGGCACCTGTAATCCCAGTTACTTGGGAGGCTGAGGCAGGAGAATCACTTGAAGCGGGGTGGGGGGTGGGGGGCGGAGGTTGCAGTGAGCCAAGACGGCGCCACTGCACTCCAGCCTGGGTGACAGAGTGAGACTCCATCTCAAAAAAAAAAAAAAAAAAAATTAGCCGGGCATGGTGATGTGTGCCTGTGGTCCCAGCTGCTCAGGAGGCTGAGGTGGAAGGATCACCTGAGCCCAGGTGGTGGAGGTTGCAGTGAGCCAAGATCATGCCACTGCATTCCAGCCTGGGCAACAGAATGAGAGCCTGTCTCAAAATAAATAAATAAACAAATAAAAATAAAAATAAATGAAAAATAAAGGGAAAAGGGCCAGGCGTGGTGGGTGGCTCACACTTGTAATCCCAGCACTTTGGGAGGCCTAGGCCAGCAGATCACTTGAGATCAGGAGTTCAAGACCAGCCTGGCCAACATGGTCATACCCCGTCTCTACTAAAAATACAAAAATTAGACGGGCATGGTGGTACATGCCTGTAATTCCAGCTACTCGGGAGGCTGAGGTGGGAGAGTTGCTTGAACCCGGGAGGCAGCGGTTGCAGTGAGCCAAGATTGCACTACTGCACTCCAGCCTGGGTGACAGAGGAAGACTCCGTCTCAAAAAATAATAATAACAATAAATAAAATAAGGGGGAAAGAGCAAGCAGGAGGGGAAGAAAAAAAAAACAAGATGGGTAGGCAATGAGGCACCTGGTTACATTCTAATGAGACAGTGAATCTACGTTTTACATGTGAAAAGAAAGGGGAAGGGGAGGGAGTCAACTATGCATTCCTCTCCTGCTCAGTAAATCTGCATTTTACATAAGATAAAGTAAGCATGTGAAATTACAGCTATCTGTTTGGGAATGAAAGGAAAGCAGTTTTTGCATGACTCAGTTCCCAAGCTTAACTTTCCCTTTGGCATAGGGAGTTGGAGTTCCGAGTTTCCATTTTCGTTTCACGCTAGGTATCTACCCAAGAGAAATGAGACGTATGTACGCATAAAACTCCTACATGAGTGTTCATAGCAGCATTATTCATAATAGCCCCAAACTGGAAACAACCCAATTGTCTACTGAGAAAAGAAAAATAGCTCAGAGCAGGCCCAGAGAGACATGAATACGGGACTTCAGTTATCACCTCCCCAGCCCCCACCGCATGCCCGGGGACAATTGTTTAAAGTCACTTTGTTCCTGACTAGCTGGCTCACCTATTATGTTCATGAACCTGGGATTTGTGATATAAAGACAAATGTGTAGCCAACCAATAGCTTTTTTTTTTTTTTTTTTTTTTTGAGATGGAGTCTTACTCTATCGCCCAGGCTGGAGTGCAGTGGCATGATCTCGGCTCACTGCAACCTCTGCCTCTTGGGTTCAAGCAATTCTCTGTCTCAGCCTCCTGAATAGCTGGGATTGCAGGCGTCCGCCACCACACTCGGCTAATTTTTTTTGTATTTTTAGTAAAGACGGGGTTTCACCATCTTGGCCAGGTTGGTATTGAACTCCTGACCTTGTGATCCACCCGCCTCGGCCTCCCTCCCAAAGTGCTGGGGTTACAGGCGTGAGCCACCGCGCCTGGTCAGTTTATGTTATTTTAATGTACATTCATGGTAAACAACTCATGAACTACCACTTCTTTTACTTTAAAAATCCACTTGTAGGCCTGGCACAGTGGCTCACGCATGTAATCCCAGCAGTTCGGGAGGCCTAGGCAGGCGGATCACTTGAGGCCAGGAGTTCCAGACTAGCCTGGCCAAACATGGCAAAACCCCATCTCTACTAAAAATACAAAAATTAGCTGGGCATGGTGGCACGTGCCTGTAATCCCAGCTACTCAGGAGGCTGAGTCAAGAAAATCGCTTGAACCTGGGAGGGAGGCAGAGGTTGCAGTGAGCCGAGATCACGCACTGCACTCCAGCCTGGGCAACAGAGCAAAACTTAGTCTCAAAAAAAAAAAAAAGAAAGAAAGAAAGAAAGAAAGAAAATCCACCTATAACTGCTGCTAGGCAGAATGTATGTTCAGGGCAACCTGAATCTGTGCTCTCAGATAGCAATTTTAAAGCTTGACCCAAATAAACTCTCCATGTATATTAATTTTGCCCCAGCTTCTTCCTTTTAGGTTGACGCCATCAAGTGACAAATGGATAAACAAATGTGGTATATCCAAACAATAGAATATGATTCATCAATGAAAAGGAATGAAGTACTGATACATGCCATAACACTGGTGAAACTTGAAGACATGTTAAGTTTATGGATACAAAGGTCACATATTGTATATTGTGGGATTCCATTTATATAAAATGTCCAGAATAGGCCAGGCACGGTGGCTCACACCTGCAATCCCAGCTGCTTGGGAGACTGAGGCAGGAGAATCACTTGAACCTGGCAGGTGGAGGTTGCAGTGAGTCGAGATGGTGCCATTGCACTCCAGCCTGGGGGACAGAACTAGACTCTGCCTCAAACAAACAAACAAACAAAAAATCCAGGAGCATTGCGGCAGGGGATATGGAGCCAAAGGCTATTGCGACGACGTGAAGAAAGTAGAGTTTGAGAAGGAATAGCCTGGCATTTATGGAAAAATATCTCAGAAGCAATGACTAGCAATAAAAGGCTGATTGAGAATCTGGGGCAGGAATCCAGAAATGAAATGATGAGGGTCTAGGCCAAAGGCTTGACAGGGAACTGGAGAGAGAAGATCCAATTTACAGTCTAAAGAGGAAACTGGCACCAGATTACATGGTCACGTTAGTGAACCGAGCTAGGGCCCACTCGCCCGGAGCAGCAAAGTCAAACACTGACATCGGGATAGCAGTGAAAGTGAGACATTCATTGCAGGACACCAAGCCAGGAGAATTGGCCAGCTAACGCTTGAGACTGGAACTCCATGATGCCGTACAGGTAAGGGTTTTTAAAGGCAAAGAGGTAGAGATTACAGGCAAAGTCATAAACCAAGGTGGGACATCTTGAAGTCCTGCGATTGTGGGGGTGGGGGCACAGGTCATAGATGGATTCAGAGTTTTTCTGTTTTTTTTTTTTGAGACAGAGTCTCCATCTGTTGCACAGGTTAGAGTGCAGTGGCGTGTTCTTAGCTCACTGCAACCTCCGCCTCCTGGGTTCAAGTGATTCTCGTGCCTCAACCTCCCGAGCAGCTGGGATTACAGGTCCGCGCCATCACGCCCAGCTAATTTTTGTATTTTTAGTAGAGACGGGGGTTTCACCATGTTGACCAGGCTGGTCTCAAACTCCTGACCTCAAGTGATCTGCCCGCCTTGGCCTTCCACAGTGCTAGGATTACAGGCGTGAGCCACCGGGCCCAGCCAGGATTCAGAGATTTTCTGATTAGCGATTAGTTAAGGAGGTGAAGCTTTGTCGAAAACTTTGAGATCAACAGAAAGGAATGTTAGCTCTTGCTCGTAGGCATGACCTCCTCTGGGCCTCAAAAATACATTTAGAGCAGAGGTCAGAGTTCAGCCCTCAGTTCCCCGTTATCTGAGGTTTACATGCCAGCTGATCGGTGTGATGGGGGCCGGAGTTTCCGAAAAACAGCTCAGGGATATATATCAAGATGTTATCTTCGGTTTGTTCTTTCTTTTTTTTTTTTTTTTTTTTGTGACTAGGTCTCGCTCTATTGCCCAAGCTGGAGTGTGGTGGCGCAATCTCGGGTCACTGCAATCTCCGCCTCCTGGGCTCAAGCCATCCTCCCACCTCAGCCTCCTGAGTAGCTGGCACTACAAGCATGGGCTATGTGACCTTTCTGTGCTTTAATCTTCCCAATTGTAAAAATTGAAGAACAGTGGTGACTACCTCCTAGGTTGTCCTGAGAATATCCGAGAAAATCCATGTGGAACAGCAGAAACACCAGGAAGAATGCAAATGTGCTTTCCTCTCTTGTAGTTCCATACAGGCCACCTTTTCCCTGGGCAGCCTGTAGCCATCTGCTTGGGAGCAGGGAAGGTTTTTCCAAAGTTCTTGAGCAAATTAAATATAAATCCTAAAGAACTCAGATCACAATGTCTCTTCCATGAGAGAAAGAAGATACCCCTATGCCAACCTCAGTCAGGCCGTGAGACTTGTTGCCTTTTAGTAGGAGGATATGACCTGCAGAAACTGAAAGCCCAAAAGTCATCCCTTCCGGTTCCCAGGACTTGTAGGCAGAACCATGGAGACAGGACCAGGAGAGGTGTGGCAGTGGGTCCCAAGGTCACTTTTCTGGGCCTATGGCCAGAGAAAGGGTAGAAAGTTGAGTAAATTGAAAGAGAAACCAGAAACCCAAGGTCTCTGGCTAGATTCAAATCTGGGACCCTGAGAGGAGATTGTGTCCCACTGCCACCACCTCCCCCCACAACTCCCCAACCTAGGGGCCACATGGAGCAACTTGGAGGTGCAGGACAGAGAGAGGAGGGCAGGGGAGCTGCTGTCCAGAGTTGTCCTGTGGTGCTGCGTGGCCTGGACAGAAAGTTCTGTTCTGGCGGGATTTCAGCAAAGAGGGAGTTCAGGCTACAGGCAGATATTGAGTCAGCAATGTCTATTGAGCCCCTAGAAAGCTGTGCCCTGGGAAACAGAGAGAGTGGTGCAAGGTTGAATTACAGTTGGAGCTCTCAAGGAATGATCTTTGAAGCCAAGCTTGCTGAGCTCACTGATGAGCAGGGTGGGGAGGGTGTAATTAGGGAAGACTGGGACAGAAGCCTGGGAGCATCCACAGCCGAGGAGAGGATGAGAAACAAGGAGGTGCTTCAGAGACCTGAAATGCAGCAGGAGAACTGGGAAAGTGTCAGAGGCATGTGAACCAGAGCAACTCCATCTTGAATAGGAGCTGGGTAAAATGAAGTTGAGACCTACTGGGCTGCATTCCCAGAAGGTAAGGCATTCTAAGTCACAGGATGAGATAGAAGATCAGCACAAGATACAGGTCATGGCCAGGCATGGTGGCTCACGCCTCTAATACCAGAACTTTGGGAGACCAAGGCGGGCGGATCACAAGATCGGGAGACCAAGACCATCCTGGCCAACATGGTGAAACCCTGTCTCTACTAAAATACAAAAAATTTGCTGGGCATTGTGGTGCGCGCCTGTAGCCCCAACTACTCGGGGGGCTGAGGCAGGAGAATCGCTTGAACCCAGGAGATGGAGATTGTAGTGAGCCAAGGTTGTGCCACTGCACTCTAGCCTGGCAATAGAAAGAGACTCCATCTCAAAAATAATAATAATAATAATAAAAGATACAGGTCATAAACACCTTGCTGATAAAACAGGTTGCAGCAAAGAAACTGACTAAAACCCACCAAAACAAAGATGGCGATGAGAGTGACCTCTGGTCCTCCTCACTGCTATACTCCCAAGAGCACCATGACAGTTTACAAATGCCATGGCAACATCAGGAAGTTACCCTATATGACCTACAAAGGGGAGACATGAATAATACGCCTCATTTAGCATGTCATCAAGAAATAACCATATAAATGGGTAACCAGCAGCCCTCTGGGCTGCTCTGTCTGTGGAGTAGCCATTCTTTTATTCTTTTACTTTCCTAATAAACTTGCTTTCAGTTTAGTCTGTGGACTCGCCCTGAATTCTTTTTTGTTTTTTTGAGGCGGAGTCACCGCTCCGTCGCCCAGGCTGGAAGTGCAGTGGCCTTGATCTTGGCTCACTGAAACCTCGCCTCCGGGTTCAAGTGATTCTCCTGCCTCAGCCTCCCAAGTACCTGAGATTACAGCCGCACCACCACACCCGGCCAATTTTTGTATTTTCAGTAGAGACAGGGTTTCACCATGTTGGTCAGGCTGGTCTCAAACTCCTGACCTCGTGATCCGCCCACCTCGGCCTCCCAAACTGCTGGGATTATAGGCATGAGCCACCACGCCTGGCACCCTGAATTCTTTCTTGCACAAGTTCCAGGAACCCTCTCTTGGGGTCTGGATTGGGACCCCAGTCCTGTAACAAAAGTACTGTGTCAAAGCAGCTCCGGGAGGCAAGCGCTTCAAGGATGTTCCCTAAGCACTAGGCTAATCTCCGTGGAAAGGGCTGTGTTCCTCCTATGCTGCCGAGCACCTTGCTCTCCTTACATTTCCGGGTGGGTAAGCAGAATCCCCCAGCACTTAAACATACTCTTTTCTGCAGGCCCTGGAGCAGTCCTGTTGGATCCCAGGCTGACAGGAAAGTAGGTCCCCATTCTGTGAGCCACCCAGGCCCTTACTGGCAGGGTCCCTGCTAAAGCCACACCAGTTGTAGGTAGAGTGGGTGAGCTGGGGGCTTCAGTAGCCCAGGGGAGCTCTCCTACAGGCAGAGGAGCGGGTCCTGACTCCAGGCCAGAGGGCATGGGAGCGACTCAATCTCCTTCCACTTCCATGGCAACCTGGGTGGAGTGGCCGGATCCAGGTGCCAGCGTGGCAGAAAGGTGGTAAAGGGAGTGCTCAGGCAGACACACCCACACGGCCCACAGAGGCTGATGAGCAAGTCACTCGCATGGCCAGGCCTGCCCCATCCAGATTTATGAACTGGGCCAGAAGGTGTGTTGGGCAATTAAGTGAGGATAATTAAGTGCGCTGTGCACACAACACCTGATTTCCACACGACTTGTTGCTACTTGTTCTTCCTGTCTGGGGTAACCTTAGTTTTGCCCTGGTTGTTACTTTCAATAGCAGTTAGGCTTAAAAAGGAAACTCAAGGCCGGTAGCGGTGGCTCAAGCCTGTCCCAGCTGGGAGGCGAGATGGGCGGATCGAGGTCAGGAGATCCCGAGACCATCTGGCGAACACAGTGAAACCGATCTCTACTAAGAAATACAAAAATGGCAGGCCGAGATGGCCGAGCCTGTAGTCCCAGCTACTCGGGAGGCTGAGCCGAGATGGCATGAACCGGGGCTGAGCTTGCAGTGAGCTGAGATCCGACCCTGCACTCCAGCCTGAGCTGAAGCCCGAAACTCGATCTCAAAAAAAAAAAAAAGGAAACTCAAAGAAGCAGCCCCTCTGTTTGGACTCACAGGAAGTTCGAGGACGGATCCCTTGTTGAGGAAAGGATGCTGAAGTCTTCCTATGGCTCTACGATTGCTACATTCATCCTTGTGACCAGCTTGAAATTGGATATGGAACCATCTCATTTACCAAGTTGTTTTGAGACTTTTATGATTTGAAACTCCCGTGTTTTCTGTCAATTTCTCTGTGTGAAAGTTCCCCACAAATTATTAAAGTTGACAACTCACTCTGGCATCCAAGCCGCTGCAATTGGATCCTAGTACCCACAAAATCTACCTGCTCTGTCAGTACTCGGTAACAGAAACTCCGGGTTTGTTCATTCATTCATTTATTCATCTATCCATTCATTCATTCAGTAAATTGCTTTTGAGCAGTCAGTGTGTACCACTGTATTGCTTGAAACCGGATACAGACATGAAAATATAGTCTAGGTTGTGTGCGGTGGCTCACACCTGTAATCCTAGCACTTGGGGAGGCCAAGATGGGCAGATCACCTGAGGTCAGGAGTTTGAGATCAGCCTGGTTAACATGGTGAAACCTCGTTTCTACTAAAAATACAAGAAATTAGCCAGGCGTGGTGGTGTGTGCCTATAATCCCTGCTACTCGGGAGGCTGAGGCAGGAGAGTCGCTTGAACCCTGGAGGTGGAGGTTGCAGTGAGCCGAGATTGTGCCATTGCACTCCAGCTTGGGCAACAAGAGTGAAACTCCATCTCAAGAAAAAAAAAAAAAAAGTAAAGAAAATATAGTCTGTTGGAGTGGAGGAGGAAATACAAACAAAACTTCAATTTGCTGTGAAAGTGTTATGATAGATGTCGCAGATGCTGTCTGTGGCCTGCCCCATAGTACCTGGGCTCACCTGAGCTTACCTGTAGCTGTGGCAGGCAGGTGACCACCTCATATCCTACCTCAAGCGCCTGCCTCTCTCGGCTTCTCTTGAGAGCCACTGGAGGGGTAACCTTGAATTGTAGGTGAGGAGGGAGTTAGCAGTTGGAGATGGGAGTTGATGAAGAAAAGTCCCAGCTTTCCTGTCCTCCAATGAGGTGGGTTTTTTTTTCTTCCTCAATTGCGGTAAAAAACATCTAACATAAAATTGACCATCTTTTTTTTTTTTTTTTTTTTTTTTAGACAGGGTCTCGCTCTGTCACCATCACCCAGGCTGGAGTGCAGTGGTGCAATCATAGCTCATTACATCCTTGAACTCCTGGGCTCAAGTGAGGCTCCAGCCTCAGCCACTCAAGTAGCTGGGAGTACAGGTGTGTGCCACCATGCCTGGCTAATTTTTATTTTATCTTATTTTTTGTAGGACATAAATTTTGTAGGAAGGAAATTCTTTTGTTTTTTTTTTTTTGAGAGAGTCTTGCTCTGTCGCTCCAGCTGGAGTGCAGTGGCACTATCTCAGCTCACTGCAACCTCCGCCCCCCGGGTTCAAGTGATTCTCTTGCCTCAGCCTCCCGAGTAGCTGGGATTACAGATGTGTGCCACCACACCCGACTAAGTTTTGCATTTTTAGTGGAGACCAGGTTTTACCATGTTGACCAGGCTGGTCTCGAACTCCTGACCTTAAGTGATCTTTCCAGCTCGACCTTCCAAAGTGCTGGGATTACAGGTGTGAGCCACCATGCCTGGCCTGGAAGGAAATTCTGACACAGGCTACAACATGGATGAACCTTGAAGATGTTTTCCTAAGGGAAAGAAGCCAGACACAAAAGGGCACATATTGTATGAGTTCACTTATCTGAGGTTCCTGGAAGAATCACACACATTGAGACAGCAGAAAGTAGAATGGTGGTTGACAGGAGCTGGGGGGAGGGGGAAATGAGGAATTAGAGTCCAGAGTATCTAGGACTACAGGCGCTCACCACTATGCATGGATAATTTTTGTTTGTTTTTCTGTTTTTTTGAGACGAAGTCTCACTCTGTTGCTCAGGCTGGAGTGGGGTGGCACCATCTCGGCTCACTGCAACCCCCACCTCTCGGGTTCAAGCTATTCTCCCTGCCTCAGCCTCCTGAGTAGCTGGGATTACAGGTGTGTGCCACCATGCCTGGCTAATTTTTTGTATTTTTAGTAGAGACGGAGTTTCACCATGTTGGCCAGGCTGGTCTCCAGCTCCTGACCTCAGGTGATCTGCCCACCTTGGCTTCCCAAAGTGCTGGGATTACAGGCTTGAGCCACCGTGCCTGGATAATTCTTTTTTTTTTTGTAGAGATGGGGTCTCGCTATGTTGACCAGGCTCATTTCAAACTCCTGGCCTCAAGCGGTTCTCCAGCCTTGGTTTCCCAAAGTGCTGGGATGACGGGTGTGAGCCACTGTGCCCCAAATTGACCATTTTACCAGTTTTTGTTGCTGTTGTTGTTGTTGTTGTTGTTTTTTAAGATGGAGTTTCGCTCTTGTTGCCCAGGCTGGAGTACAATGGTGTAATCTTGGCTCACTGCAACCTCCGCCTCCCACATTCAAGTGATTCTCCTGCCTCAGCCTCCCGGGTAGCTGGGATTACAGGCATGCACCACCATGCCTGGCTAATTTTTTTTTTTTTTTTTTTTTTTTTTTTGAGACGGAGTTTCACTCTTGTTGCCCAGGCTAGAGTACAATGGAATGATCTCGGCTCACCACAACCTCCGCCTCCCGGGTTCAAGCGATTCTTCTGCCTCAGCCTCCCAAGTAGCTGGGATTACTACAGACATGTGCCACCATGCCCGGCTAATTTTGTATTTTTAGTAGAGATGGGGTTTCTCCATGTTTGTCAGTCTGGTCTCGAACTCCCGGCCTCAGGTGATCTGCCCGCCTCGGCCTCCCAAAGTGCTGGGATTACAGGCGTGAGCCACCATGCCTGGGATAATTTTGAAGTGTGCTCCACTCAGTCTCCCCAGCTATCCCCAGCAGGGGATTGCAAACCAGTTGCCCACAGGGGTTACCAGCTCGTAAGCACCATTGGTTTTCTCCTTGCCCCGTCTCACCTCCCCTGCTCTCTCACATCTGACTCCTGAGATCGTGTCCCAAATAAACCACCTGCACCCAAGTCCTTGTGTCAGCATTTGCTTTTGGGGGAATGCAAACTAAGACAGTCGAGATGTGCATGGGGGCTCTGGGAGCACAGGGGAATGGCCTCCCACCCAGACTGGCTGGATCATGTTTTAGCAAACAAAAAGCTTTTTACCAAACAGAAAGCCTTGAACCAAATCAGATATGAAGCCTGAGTTGGTCAGGCACAAAATAGGGAGGAGGGATTAGGTTCCAGTGGGAGGTACCTACAAAGGGGAAGGGCGTGCGGGTGTGAGAAATAGTGCAGAATGGCACACGGTTCCGAAGGGCCAGACTGCAGGGTATTAATACAACCCCAACCATTGTCAGGGTGGGCAGGGCCAGATCTTCCATGCAGCTAGGTCTGGAGTCCATGCCATATTCTATTTTTTTAATTTATATATATATATTTTTGAGATGGAACGTCACTCCGTCGCCCAGGCTGGAGTGCAGTGGCAAAATCCTGGCTCACTACAACCTCTGCCTCCCTGGTTCAAGTGATCCTTTCACCTCAGCTTCCCGAGTAGCTGGGACTACAGGTACCTGCTACTACACCCAGCTAATTTTTGTATTCTTAGTAGAGATGGGGGGAGTTGCCATGTTGGCCAGGCTGGTCTCCAACTCCTGGCCTCAAGTGATCCACCCACCTCAGCCTCCCAAAGTGGTGGGATTACAGGCACGCACCACCACTCCCGGCTAATTTTTGTACTTTTAGGAGATACAGGGTTTCACCATGCTGGCCAGGCTGTTCTCCTGACCTCAGGTGATCCACCCACCTCGGCCTCCCAGAGTGCTGGGATTACAGGTGTGAGCCACTGCTCCTGGCCTGTTGTTGTTTTGAGATAGCGTCTCTTCCTGTTGCCAAGGCTGGAGTACAGGTGGTGTGATCACAGCTCCCTGTAGCCTCGACCTCCCTGGGCCCAAGCAATCCTCCCACCTCATCCTCAAGTAGCTGGGACTATAGGTGTGTGCCACCACGCCTGGCTAATTTTTGTATTTTTTTGTAGAGACGGGGTTTTGCCATGTTGCGCAGGCTGGAAATGCCAACTTATATTTATTTATTTATTTCTGAATCGGAGTCTCGCTCTGTCGCCCAGGCTTGAGTGAAGTGGCGGGATCTCGGCTCATTGTAACCTCCACCTCCCGGGTTCAAGTGATTCTCCTGCCTCAGCCTCCCGAGTAGCTGGGATTACAGGCACGTGCCACCATGCCTGGCTAATGTTTGTATTTTTAGTAGAGACCGTGTTTCACCACGTTGGCCAGGCTGGCCACGAACTCCTGGCCTCAAGTGATCTGCCCACCTTAGCCTCCCAAAGTGTTAGGATTACAGGCGTGAGCCACCATGCCTGGCCTGGAAATGCCAACTTTTAAATGAAAGTTTAGAAATCTTCAACAAACATTTTTAAAAAACCCCACATTTCCACCCTAACTTGGCAAGGAGAAGAACAGGATTGCATCATCAGTCAGTCCTTTGCATAGACAGCAGCAAATATCGATGGGGCACCTAGTGTGCACCAGGTGGGTGTACAGGCAGCACCAGAAGCCAGCAGGGAGTCGTTCTCACAGGGGGTGTCTCTGTGCCTGTCTGCAAGTGGACATTTGCCTGGAAATGAGCCATATGTTGATACCAAGTAGAAGAGAAAGATTCAGCTGAACAGAGGGGAAATGGCAGTAAATCTTGCTCTACCCTTTTCCATCTTGCTCCCTTCCTCTCTCCTCCTTTCTCTCTCCCTCGCTTCTTTCCCTCTCTTTCCCTCCTCCCTTCCTTTGTTATTATTAGTTTTTGAGACGGTGTATTGCTCTGTTGGCCAGGCTGGAGTGCAGTAGCATGATCTCGGCTCACTGCATCCTTTGCCTCCCGGCTCAAGCCATCTTCCTACCTCAGCCTCCTGAGTAGCTGGGACTACAGGCATGCACCACCACGCCCTGCCAATTATTTTATTTTTTTGTAGAGATGGGGTCTTGCTATGCTGCCCAGGCTGGTCTTGAACTCCTGAACTTAAGTGATCTTCTCACCTTGGCCTCCCAATGTGCTGGGATGACAGGTGTGAGCCACCCTGCCAGGCCTCCTTCCTTCCTTTAAAGAAACTACATTCTTGGCCGGGCGCAGTGGCTCACGCCTCTAATCACAGCTCTTTGAGAGGATGAGGTGGGCAGATCACCTGAGGTCAGGGATTTGAGACCAGCCTGGTCAACATGGCGAAACCCCGTCTCTACCAAAAATACAAAAATTAGCCGGACGTGGTGGTGCACTCCTGTAATCCCAGCTACTTGGGAGGCTGAGGCAGGCACACTTGAACCCGGGAGGCAGAGGTTGCAGTGAACTGAGATGGCATCACTGCACTCCAGCCTGGGTGACAGAGCGAGACTCCATCTCAAAAAAAAAAAAAAAAAAAAAGAAACTACATTCTCTTCAAGTATCCACAGGGGCAGAACTATTCTTGTATTTTGTGCGTGTGTTCTTCTGAACAGGTAAAACATACATCTTCTCTGTTCTCAGATGAGAACAAAGATAACCTGGAAACAGTGTCTCCCCTTCCTGGGTCCCTCCCCAAAGGCAGCTGTCAGAACCAGTTTTTTGTTTATCTTCTAGACATCTCCTGTGTCTTCACCAACATATCTGATGACATTTTTCTTTTTTGCCCCATATAAATAGCATTCTATACACTATCCTAAACCTTACAGTTTTGCCTATAAGCAATTCCTGGAGAATTTTCTGTTTCAATATCTCTGGAGTGGCCTCATTAAGAGGGTCACACCATCATGTATTTGGCTATCCTACTATTGATAGCTATTTATTTATTTATTTATTTATTTATTTATTATTTTTGAGACGGAGTCTTGCTCTGTCACCCAGGCTGGAGTGCAGTGGCACGATCTCTGCTCACTGCAACCTCCACGTCCTGGGTTCAAGCGATTCTCCTGCCTCAGCCTCCCCAAGTAGCTGGGACTACAGGCACAAGCCACCACACCCGGGCTAAGTTTTTTTTTTTTTTTTTTGGGGGCAGGGGGAGTCTGGCTCACCAGCCAAGCCCAGGCTGGAGTGCGGTGGCCCGGATCTTGGCTCACTGCAAGCTCTGCCTCCTGGGTTCACGCCACTCTCCTGCCTCAGCCTCCCGGTAGCTGGGACTACAGGCGCCCGCCACCTCGCCCGGCTTTAGTTTTTTGTATTTTAGTAGAGGCAGGGGTTTCACTGTGTTAGCCAGGATGGTCTTGATCTCCTGACCTGAAGTGATCCTTCCCGTCTCGGCCTCCCAAAGAATGCTGGGATTACAGGCTTGAGCCACCCAGCCCGGCCTAAGTTTTGTGTTTGTAGTAGAGATGGGCTTTCACCATGTTGGCCAGGCAGGTCTTGAACTCCTGACCTCAAGTGATCCACCCGCCTTGACTTCCCAAAGTTCTGGGATTACAGGCGTGAGCCCCTGCGCCTGGCGAGCAATTTGAATTTTCATAGCTATTGCCAATTTGCCCTCCATGGAGGTCATATCTATTTACATGCCCAAAAATTCATGTAATCATTTAAATGCAATAAATGAATGTGCTGGTTTCTCCACACCCTTTAAAACACAGCAAATTAGATTTCTATTGCTACATAACAACCACAAACTCAGTGGCTTAAAACAACACACCCATTTATAAGCTCCCAGTTCGGGAGGTCAGAAGTCTGGCATGGCATGACTGGGTCCTTTGCTCAGAGTATCATAAGGTTAAAATCAAGGTGTTACCAGGCTGAGGTCTTGTTTGGAGGCTTCCAAGCTTGTTTTTGGTTTGTTTGCTTTTGTGTGTTTTTTTGTTTGTTTGTTTGAGACAAAGTCTGGCTCTATTACCCAGGCTAGAGTGCAGTGGTACAATCTCGGCTTACTGCAACCTTAGCCTCCAGGGTTCAAGCCATCCTCCCACCTCGGTCTCCCAAGTAGCTGGGATCACAGGCACGCACCATCATGTTCGGCTAATTTTTGTATTTTTTGTAGAGACGGGGTTTCACCATGTTGCCCAGGCTGGTCTCAAACTCCTGATCTCAAGTGATCCGCCTGCCTTGGCCTCTCAGAGTGCTGGGATTACAGGCGTGAGCCACCGCACCTGGCCCTAAACTTGTTTTTGATGTTAGTGGAATTCAGTTCCTTATGGTTGTAGGACTGATGTCTGACTCTCCTTGTTGGCTGTTAGCCAGGGGCCTGCTCTTAGCTCCCAGAGACAGCCACATTCCATTCCTTGCCACGTGAGACCCTCCCATCCTTAAGGAAAAAACAGCACATTGACTCCTTCTTGTGCTTTGGATCTCTGACTTCCCAGTCTCCAACATCTAGGCCCAGATTTAAGGGGCCCATATAATGAAGTCAGGCCCACTTGGATAATCTTAAAGTCACCTGATTTGGGAATTAATCACATCTGCAAGATCCCTTTGCAGCACCACCCAGATTAATGTTTGGGTGAATAACTGGGAAAAGGTGTCTGTACACCAGGCAGTGGAAATTTAGGGGCCTATCTTAGAATTTTGCCTAGCACGCACAATGTTATCAAACTTTTTGATCTTTGCTAATGTGAGAGATGAAAACAGAACTTTTTTTTTTTTTTTGAAACAGAGTTTCCCTCTTGTTGCCCAGGCTGGAGTACAGTGGTGTGATCTTGGCTCACTGCAACCTCCACCTCCTGGGTTCCAGTGATTCTCCTGCCTCAGCCTCCTAAGTAGCTGAGACTACAGGTGTGTGCCACCACACCCGACTAATTTTTATATTTTTAGTAGAGACCAGGTTTCATCCTCTTGGCCAGGCTGGTCTCGAACTGCTGACCTCAGGTGATCCGCCCGTCTCAACCTCCCAAAGTGTTGGGATTACAGGCGTGAGCCACTGTGCCTGACCGAAAATGGAACTTATTGAGTATTTCTCTTATTATGTCTGTGAATCTTATTTTATATTTAAGACCTATTCGCACTCTGATTATTTGGTTAATGATATCTGCATATATTCTTTGCTACCCACTTTTCTTTTTTTTTTTTTTTTTGAGACAGGATCTTGCTCTGTCACCCAGGCTGGAGTGCAGTGGTGCTGTCACAGCTCACTGCAGCTTTGATCTCCCCCCTCAGCCTCCCAAGTAGCTTGGACTACAAGAGAACGCCACCACACCCAGCTAATTTTTCCATTTTTAATGAGACAAGCTCTCGCTCTGTTGCCCAGGCTGGTCTCGAACTCCTGGGCTCAATCGATCCTCTTACCTCTGCCTCTCAAAATGCCGGGATTACAGGTATGAGCCACCTTGCCTGAATCTGTGCTCCTTCTTCTACTGGGTTTTTGGTCTTTTTCTCCTTTTTATTTCCTTATTAACTAGAAGAGCTCTGGCCGGGCGCAGTGGCTCATGCCTGTAATCCCAGCACTTTGGGAGGCCAAGGCGGGTGGATCACCTGAGATCAGGAGTTCAAGATCAACCTGGCCAACATGGCGAAACCTCGTCTCCACTAAAAATACAAAAATTAGCTGGGCATGGTGGTGGACGCTTGTAATCCCAGCTACTTGGAAGGCTGAGGCAGGAGAATTGCTTGAACCCGGGAGGCAGAGGTTGCAGTGAGCCAAGATCATGCCATTGCACTCCAGTCTGGGCAATAAGAGCGAAACTCCATCTCTCTCTCTCTCTCTCTTTCTCTCTCTCTCTCTCTCTCTTTCTCTCTCTCTCTCTCACACACATGCACACACACACAAATTAGCTGGGTGTGGTGGTGTGCACTGTAGTTCCAGCTACCCGGGAGACTGAGGCAGGAGAATTGCTGCAACCCGGGAGGTGGAGATTGCAGTGAGCTGAGGTCGCACCATTACACTCTAGCCTGGGTGACAGAGTGAGACTCTGTCAAAAAAAAAAAAAAAAAAGAACTCTTTGTAGGTAAAGATCTTTCCTACATTAATGACTTTGTTTTTCTTAATTATTTTACCTGGCACTCCTTCTTGCCGTCTCCTGAAACACCATTCATTCCTTAGGGCCCAGGTCAAAACCACATTGCCTGCAGGGCTGTGCCTGGCAACACCAGGGCTCACTATTTAATTTATTTATTATTTTTTTTTTGAGATGGAGTCTCACTCTGTCACCCAGGCTGGAGTGCAGTGGCATGATCTTGGCTCACTGCAATTTCTGCCTCCTGGGTTGATTCTCCTGCCTCAGCCTCCCGAGTAGCTGGGATTACAGGTGCATACCACCATGCTTGGCTAATTTTCATATATTTAGTAGACACGGGATTTTACCATGTTGGCCAGGCTGATCTCAAACTCCCGACCTCAAGTGATCCACCTGCCTTGGCCTCCCAAATTGCTGGGATTACAGGAGTGTGCCACCACACCCGGCCTCAATTCCTGTTCCTTTGCACGATAGCTCTAGCACCTTATATTAGACTTAGGATCTTCTTTTTTTGTCCTCAGTACTCTAAAATGTATTGGCGATATACATTCCCATAGGTCTTCCACCCTCTGCCCCATTTATTGGATTGATACTTGAAAGGCCCTTTCAATCTGGAGACTGCAGTTTCAAGAACTGCTATATTAGTTTTTTCATAATTCCTTTTATTCCATGGAATGAAAATCATAAGATTGGATGCTGAAATTTCTGGATTGATAATCATCTTTTTCATCTTTGTATTCTTGTTCTACTTTTGAAAGATTTCCTCAACTCTATCTTCGAAGTATTCTGTTGAGTTTTAATTAATTTCTATTTTTCTGATAACCAATTTTAAATTTCCAAGATCTCTTTTCTGTTTTTGATTGTTCCTTTCCTGTAGCATTCTGTTCTTGCGTTATTATTGAAGCCTCTCCTGTTCTCATTGTCCTTAGGGCTAATGTCCTTAAATTTTTCTTGCAAAAACTGTAGCGGGTTTTGCTGAAAAAGAGAAAAGGGGCATGGGTTTTCAAGCTCCACTTTTTTTGTTTTTTTTGAGACAGACTCTTGATCTGTCACCCAGGCTGGAGTGCAGTGGTTCACTGCAACCTCTTCCTCCCAGGTTCAAGCAATTCTCCTGCCTCAGCCTCCCGAGAAGCTGGGATTACAGGTGCATGCCACCATGCCCCGCTAATTTTTGTATTTTCTTAGTAGAGATGGGGTTTTACCATGTTGGCCAGGCTGGTCCCGAACTCCTGACCTTGTGATCTGCCCACCTCGGCCTCCCAAAGGGCTGGGATTACAGGCGTGAGCCACCACGCCCAGCCCAAGCTCCACTTTTAAACTAAAACTCTCCACTTTCACTTATGATCAATTACAATATCTTCTGTTATTTCTCCAAGAATATTAAAGAACAATTTTTGAATATTGCTTCTTGCATGGTCATTGTTTTCTCTGGGTTCTTCCTTCTGTTGATCAATTTTTTTCCATTATCATTTTAATCTCTCTTTTTCACAGTGGAGACTTTTTTGAAATGTGTAGTGATCTTGGCTGTTTGTTGATATTTAGGAGCAAAGCACTAAAAAGCTGACTGGAAGTGCTGGCTGTGGGGTGGGGCTTCCCAGTGCGTAGGCTTCACTGAAGGTGGTCACCAGAAAGTGTCCTGTTTTATTCGGGGATCTCTGAAAGTCTGTGTTAGGTCTTGTCTCTGGGAAGGTTCTTCGAAGGAGATGATGGGGAGGAAGGAAGAATCTCCTGGTTGTGTGGGGTGATCAAAGGAACCCAGGTGTCTGGACAAACTGCTCAGTACACAGACTTTGAGCTAATGTCCCTGTTTTCGACCTTTAAATAGTGACCTTGCAGACCCCGGTCCTGAGCCTGGAGCTCAATATGACTGTCCAACTCATGATGGCATCCCCCTTTGCTGGCCCCTTTGCTTGTAGCATTCTCTACCTGTCAGGTCAATTGCTCTTCCATCATCTGCTTTCCATTTTTCTCCTATCATCAACACCTATCCTTTGTTGTTATAGACTTGCCCATTCCCTTTTTCCTTTGGGTTAATTCCTTTTTTTTTTTCCTGTTTTTGAGACGGAGTCTCACTCTGTTGCTCAGGCTGGAGTGCAGTGGTGCCATCTCCGCTCACTGCAAGCTCTGTCTCCCGGGTTCACGCCGTTCTTCTGCCTCAGCCTCCCAAGTAGCTGGGACTACAGACTCCCGTGCCCGGCCGGGTTAATTCCTTTAAAAGCCTTTGCAGGGCGGGCACTGTGGCTCACTCCTGTAATCCCAGCATTCTGGAAGGCTGAGACGAGCAGATCACCTGAGGTCAGGAGTTCGAGACCAGCCTGACCAACATAATGAAATCCCGCCTCTACTAAAAATACAAAAATTTGCCAGGCATGGTGTCGCACACCAGAGCTACTCGGGAGGCTGAGACAGGAGAATCACTTGAACCTGGGAGGCAGAGGTTGTGGTCAACCGAGATGGCACCACTGCACTCCAGCCTGGGCGACAGAGCAAGACTCCATCTCAAAAAAAAAAAAAAAGAAAGAAAGAAAGAAAGAAAGAAAGAAAAAAAAAGCCTTTGCCAACCATCTTAGTGGGATTTGGGTAAGAAGAGGGGAATGTGTGTGGTTGCCACTTTAAACCAGAACCCCTCACTTTCAATTATCTATCATTGATAGCCCAACCTCAAAGAAGACTGTCTAAACTATTGGTTAACCTCAGATCTGCTGATCTGACCCCTCCTCATGGGAAATCCCTCATGCTTCCCCATGATTTATATCCTGTACGTATTCAGCATCATCTATAACGACAGTGGTTCTGCTTTCCAAATGTGAAATCTGGTCACGAAATCTGACAAGCATTTTCATATTTAATTTGTGACTTTAGCAAGTTGGCTTGATGTTCAAACCCTCACTCCGTCATTTGGTTTTAAATATATATATATATTTTTAAATATTATATATATGTATATATATCTGTCTCTCATAGCAGCTGTGAAAGCAGATTACTTCCTAGTTTGAGTCTTGAGTTTCTTCATCTGTAAAATCAATCAGGATGATAATGCTCATCTCCTAGGGTTGTCAGGATTGAATGAAATAAAGCACTTAGTTCATTATTGGTGTTTGATGTGTGTTAGTCTCCTCGGTCCTGTGTTTATATGAAAAGTCTTGGCCAAGCGCGGTGGCTCACGCCTGTAATCCCAGCACTTTGGGAGGCTGAGATGGGCGGATCACCTGAGGTCGGGAGTTTGAGACCAGCCTGACCAACATGGAGAAACCCTGTCTCTACTAAAAATACAAAATTAGCCACGTGTGGTGGCACATGTCCAGCTACTCGGGAGGCTGAGGCAGGAGAACCACTTGAACTCGGGAGGTGGAGGTTGCGGTGAGCCAAGATCGCGCCATTGCACTGTAGCCTGGGCAACAAGAGAGAAACTCCGTCTCAAAAAAAGAAAAGTCTTATGAATAAAATCAAATTCAGTTATATATTTAATATATGACCTACAGTTAAATGAAAAATTAAATGCATATGAAATAATTAAAATGTATATGAAATTCAGCAACAAAACACATGCTAAATAGTACATTATTCATGTTGTCATTTTTGCCATTTACCATTATGAGGTGAAGAGAAAATCATGTAGATCTCTCTACTTCCTTGAAGAGCTCAGCTCGCTCAACAATTATTTATTCTTTACAATTTCAAAAATGTCTTGGCCTGTCTCTGAGTAATTAATTTGAATTCTTAGGAGAGATTTTCAATGGTCAATTACTATTCTAATCCCTCAAACTGGATAATCAACAAAACAATCTCACTTCCCTGAAAGTGAGGAGGCCAATATCCTCGTGTTCTCATAATGAATGTCTTTACGTATGTTCAACCATTCCTGACTTGGAGATGATGCTATGTGTTCCTTTTTAATTTAATTTAATTCAATTTTATTTTATTTTATTAATTAATTGAATTAAATTATTTATTTTTTGAGATGGAGTCTCGCTCTGTCACCCAGGCTGGAGTGCAGTGGCACGATCTCAGCTCATTGCAACCTCCACCTCCCGGGTTCAAGTGATTCTCCTGCCTCAGCATCCCGAGTAGCTGGGACTATAGGTGCGTGCCACCACGCTCGGCTAATTTTTTTGTATTTTTAGTAGAGACGGGGTTTCGCCGTTTTAGCCAGATGGTCTGGATCTCCTGACCTCGTGATCCACCCACTTCTGCCTCCTTCAGTGCTGGGATTACAGGCGTGAGCCACCGTGCCCGGCCCTTTTTTATTTTAAGTTCTGGAGTATGTGTGCAGGACGTGCAGGTTTGTTACATAGGTAAACGTGTGCCATGGTGGTTTGCTGTACCTGTCAACCCATCACCTAGGTATTAAGCCCAGCATGCATTAGATATTTTTTCTAATGCGCTCCCTCCCCCTACCCCACTCCCTAAGAGGCCCCAATGTGTGTTGTTCCCCTCCATGTGTCCATGTGTTCTCATTGTTCAGCTCCCACTTGTAAGTGAGAACGTGCAGTGTTTTGTTTTCTGTTCCTGCGTTAGTTTGCTGAGGGTAATGGATTCCAGCTCCATCCGTGTCTCTGCAGAGGACATGTTCTTGTTCCTTTTTATGGCTGCATAGTATTCCATGGTGTATATGTACCACATTTTTTTAATCCAATCTATCATTGATGGGCATTTGAGTTGATTCCATGTCTTTGCTATTGTGAATAGTGCTGCAATGAACATACATATGCATGTATTGTTGTAATAGAATGATTTATATTCCTTTGGTTATATAACCAGTAATGGGATTGCTGGGTCAAACGGTATTTCTGGTTCTAGATCTTTTATTTTTATGTTTATGTTTATTTTTTTTATTTTTATTTTTTTTGAGACGGAGTCTCGCTCTGTCGCCCAGGCTGGAGTGCAGTGGCTGGATCTCAGCTCACTGCAAGCTCCGCCTCCCAGGTTTACACCATTCTCCTGCCTCAGCCTCCCGAGTAGCTGGGACTACAGGCGCCCGCCACCTCACCGGGCTAGTTTTTTTGTAGTTTTTAGTAGAGACGGGGTTTCACCGTGTTAGCCAGGATGGTCTCGATCTCCCAACCTTGTGATCTGCCCGTCTCGGCCTCCCAAAGTGCTGGAATTACAGGCTTGAGCCACCGCGCCCGGCCTGGTTCTAGATCTTTGAGGAATCGTCACACCATCTTCCACAATAGTTGAACTAATTTACATTCCCACCAACAGTGTAAAAGCATTCCTATTTCTCTGCAACCTCACCAGCATCTGTTGTTTCTTGACTTTTTAGTAATCATCATTCTGACTGGAGTGAGATGCTATCTCATTGTGGTTTTGATTTGCATTTCTCTAATGATCGGTGATGTTGAGCTTTTTTTCACATGCTTGTTGGCCACATGTCTTCTTTTGAGAAGTGTCTGTTCATGTCCTTTGCCCACTTTTTAATGGGATTGTTGTGTCTCATAAATTTGTTTAAGTTTCTTGTAGATTCTGGATATTAGACCTTTGTCAGATGGATAGATTGCAAAAGTTTTCTTCCACTCTGTAGGTTGCCTGTTCACTCTGATGGTAGTTTCTTTTGCTGTGCTCTTTAGTTTAATTAGATACCATTTGTCAATTTTTGCTTTTGTTGCAATTGCTTTTGGCAATTTTTGTCATGAAATCTTTGCCTGTGCCTATGGCCTGAATGGTAGTGTCTAGATTTTCTTCTAGGGTTTTTATAGTTTTGAGTTTTACATTTAAGTATTCTTTTTGACTACTGTTCTCATTGAGGAATAGCAGAAGGGTGATGCCACACTACGATAAAGAAGGGAGAGGAATATTTATTTATTTATTTTGAGACAGAATCTCACCCTGTCACCCAGTCTGGAGTGCAGTGGCGCAATCTTGGCTCACTACAACTTCAGCTTCCTGGGTTCAAGCGATCCTTATGTCCCAGCCTCCCCAGTAGCTGGGATTACGGGTGTGTGCCACCACATCCAGCTAATTTTTTGTATTTTTAGTAGAGATGGGGTTGGCCAGGCTGGTCTCAAACTCCTGGTTTCAAGTGATCCACCCGCCTTGGCCTCCCAGAGTGCTGGGATTACAGGCATGAGCCACAGCGCCCGGCTGGGAGAGGGACTTTTAAAAGATTCCATGCTTTCCTCAGATCACCCCTTTCAGGACCCTTTTTATTTTCCCTATTGAAATTAGAATAGTCAATAGATGCTCTCAGAATTTGTCTATACCGTCATTAGCAATTGTATCTTACAATTTTCTTTCCAGGAGCAACAAAATTCAGAAGTTTTTCCTTTCTTTTAAACTCTTCTACAACTCTTAATTTTTGCTTCTCCAAAATCTGTATTCATTTTCTCTTGAGACAGGGGCTCACTCTGTTGCCCAGTTGGAGTGCAGTGGTGCAGTTATAGCTCACTGCAGCCTCGATCTCCTGGGCTCAAGTGATCTTCCTGCCTCAGGCTCTCACGTAGATGGGACCACAGACACGTGCCACTGTACTTGGTTAAATTTATTTATTTATTTATTTTTGAGATGGAGTCTCGCTCTGTCACCCAGGCTGGAGTGCAGTGGCATGATCTTGTCTCACTGCAACCTTCACTTCCTGGGTTCAAGCAATTATCCTGCCTCAGCCTCCAGAGCAGCTGAGATTACAGGCACGTGCCACTATGCCCAGCTAATTTTTGTTATTTTTAGTAGAGAAGGGGTTTCACCATGTTGGCCAGGCTAGTCTCAAACTCCTGACCTCAAGTGATCGGCCTGCCTTGGCTTCCCAAAGTGTTGCTATTACAGGCATAAGCCATCGCACCCGGCCTGTACTTGGTTAATTTTTAAAATTTTTTGTAGGGACGGGGTTGGGAGGGCATCTCGCCGTGTTGCCTAGGCTAATCTCGAACTCCTGGACTCAAGCGATTCTCCCACCTGGACGTCTTAATGTGCTGGGATTACAGGCGTGAGCCACTGTGCCTGACCTAGTATTCACATTTTTTTTTTTTTTTTTTTTTTTTACACCTGTCCCTAATACTTTATTGGTCACCTCTAGGCCTGTGTGCGGCTAGGTGGGCTCGGGGGAGGGCGTCACTATTCAGCTCCTAGGTGGAGGCATGAGAAGGCCTTGGCCTAGCCCTCCAGGGTCCCAGACTGTAGGGTTTGGAGGGGCAGGTCTGGCCTTTCCTGGGTCAGCACAGGGCACCCAGGTGGGGGCACAGGTGGACACCCAGCACAGGCACCTAGGTAGGGGCACAAGCTTACTATCCGTTGGCTAGCCTAATTGTGTTTGGAGAAATATTCCTTGCTGTCATCCACGTTGGGCTTAATCGTGTCACTGCCAGGCTTCCAGCCAGCGGGACAAACTTCTCCATGCTCGTCTGTGTACTGGAAGGCCTGGACCAGCCGCAGAGCCTCATCCACGGAGCGTCCCACAGGCAAATCATTAACAGTGATCTGGCGAAGGACACCCTTGCCATCGATGATAAATAGGCCCCTGTAGGCAATGCCTTCATCTGTTTTCAGCACGCCGTAATCCTCAGACAAGCGTCTGGTCACGTCAGCAAGCAGGGGGATGTTCAGGGGGCCCAAGCCTCCTTCCTTCCGGGGGGTGTTGATCCAAGCCAGGTGGGTGAACTGAGAGTCCACCGAGACGCCCAGCACTTCGCAGCCCAGCTTGCGGAAGTCCTCGGCACGGTTGCTGAACGCGATGATCTCCGTGGGGCACACAAAAGTGAAGTCCAGAGGGTAGAAAAAGAGGACCACGTACTTCCCTTTGTAGTCCGACAGCTTCACCTCTTTGAAGGCGCCGTCAACCACGGCTGTGGCCTTGAAGTCAGGGGCTGGCTTTCCGATGCGCGCGTTACCGGTGGCCATGACTGAAAGCTGCGTGGGCAAGGGCTAGACGCACGGACGATCACACGCGTGGACCCGCGTTCTCAGCGCCGTATTCACATTTTGAACACACATGCCAGCGGTCTTAGTGGCATGTCCTTTGTGGCTCACAGCAGTGAAAATATTAATCTAATCAGTCAGTTAATTTCCACAGTAGAATGTAAAGTCCAAGAGCTTTCATGTTAACTACAACATTTTCGTGACACATTTTAGTAATGAGAGGAGCAACTTTTTATGTTTGAATTTAGATAAATCTATATAAGAGAGAAAGTTTCACCCAACACCATTCCTTAATTCTTTTGCAGTTTTGGAACAAAATGTTTCCAGAGTTGTTCTACTTTTTGTTGGTGCTGATGAAAAAACGCAAGTTTTAACTATGTGAAAATTGATGTTTAATACAATCTGAAACCATGGTTGTGTTAGATAATGATGTGAGCTGTCTAAAAGATAACTTTTTCTGATTAGAAAAGTACTCTTCCACTTTAACAGAAGAATTTCATGAAAATCTTCACACACAATAGAAGCCACAGAACTGGTGGAACTGATGGTTTTGTTCATAAAGTCTGATTTCCTGCTCTAAAAAAGATTTATCCCACTTTTCCACTGAGTACAAAATGGCGTACGGTCAACTTTGTAAAACTACATGTTCTTCTCATACCTTTTGTACTCATTTTGATAGCAAAATAAAAATTGCATTTAAAATGTTTTCCCCGAACTCTTCAGACAACCTGGAACTGTTGACAAATTTAGCCAGATTCACTCACACATACCCCAACCAGGACAGCCAGTGGAAGCATTCCATAGGCCCCCAGGCCTTCGGTTGGTGGGGAGTCACCCCATGCCTCCCTGCCTCCCACTCGACTTGTCTCCTCTGCATTCTGGCTCCTGATGTTGGGTTTTCTCTCTCAAGTCTGGTCCTGCTCTTCCCCTTTGGTCTCCTTGAATGATCCCAGCTACCTCGGTCCTGGGCTTACCGGGCTCAGCTGACTTGGCCTTGCCCCTGGCTCACTCTGTTCCAGCTGCATCTTGCAGGTGCTCTGCACTGTCCTGGCTGAGGATGGAATCCCCAGCAATGAATTGTCTGGCCACTTGTCACTGAAACAGAGGTGCCAGGGACATGCCCTCCATTACAGGGATAGAGAAGAGATGGTTGTCAGGTCCCAGGGCCTGCCCTTGTTGGGGGTGCACACCGTCATCCCCCTGCAAGTATGTGCCCAAGCCGAGGAGAGGCTTGGGCAGCTCTTAGGTCCTGGACATCTGCTTTTGACCACCGAGCCTCTGTGGGGAGCCGTCTGCTGGACTTTCTGATGGACCTGTCCCATCCTAGTGCCACAGTGACATCTGATATGCCTCACTACCTGTGCTCAACAGACTGCCACCCGCCCTGTTTATCTAAGAGCCTTTCTTCCTCCACAGGCCACTCTATCGGATTTCCAATGGAGGCTGCAGTTTTATATAATTACAGCCTTCACTGAGTATTTTCTGTGTGCCAGGCACTGCACTAAGCATTTTGCACAGATAATCTCCTTATGCCTAATTAAAACCCCGTGAGGTAGGTACTATGTTCATCTCATTTCACAGATGAGGGAACAGAAGCTTCTAGAGTTTCTATCACTGGACAGTAGTTACCACAGTTTTCCAATTCGTGCCCAACAGCTAGACTGAATGACTCACCTGGCCCCACACAAAGCCATCATCCCCGAACAGGCCAGCTGTAAATCTGCCTCCCTGTATCCATAACATTCCATTCCTTGGACACTAGAGCTTCCATCTTTATTCCCACTGTGCCCCATCATAATGCCAGCTGCCTGTTAATATCTAGCAAGGCTTCTCCTTGCCCTAGTAGGACACAGCCCACTTCAGCTTTTTCTTTTTTTTTTCTTTTTTTTTTTTTTTTTGAGATGGAGTCTCACTCTGTCACCCAGGCTGGAGTGCAGTGGCGCGATCTCAGCTCACTGCAACCTCTGCCTCCTGGGTTCAAGCGATTCTCCTGCTTCAGCCTCCCGAGTAGCTGGGACAACAGGTGCATGCCACCACACCTGGCTAATTTTTGTATTTTTAGTAGAGGTTTCACTCTGTTGGCCAGGCTGGTCTCAAACTCCTGACCTCAGGTGTTCCACCCGTCTTGGCCTCCCAAAGTGCTGGGATTACAGGCGTGAGGACACCATGCACGGCCTTTAACAGCCCACTTCAGCTTTAAGGGAGGCCTATGGGATACCCTACAATATAGCCAACGGATGTTAGGCCCCAAGGAACAGAGTCAGAGAAAAGAGCCCAAGGTTCTTTTCCCTCTGCCCCCAACTGCTTCAGCTCTCCCAGTTGAAAATCAAGTCTACTTCTTGGCTCATGCAAGGTCACAGGCTTAATCAGTGCATGAAATTACATTGTCATTGATCTCTGTCCCAACAACATCTACCATCCTTGCTCATCTCCAGCCAGCCCCATTTCCTGATATCTGAGTTTCCTATTGCTGCTGTAACAAATTGCCACACATGGTCGGGCGCGGTGGCTCACGCCTGTAATCCCATCACTTTGGGAGGCCGAGGCGGGTGAATCAGGAGGTCAGGAGTTCGAGACCAGCTTGGCCAACATGGTGAAACCCCATCTCTACTAAAAATACAAAAATTTAGCTGAGCGTGCTGGTGGGTGCCTGTCATCCCAGCTACTCAGGAGGCTGAGGCAGGAGAATCGCTTGAACCCAGGAGGCGGACGTTGCAGTGAGCCGAGATCGTGCAACTGTACACCAGCCCGGGAAACAGTGTGAGACTCTGCCTCAAAAACAAACAAACAAACAAACAAACAAATTACCGCACTTTTAGTGACTTAAAACAATAGGTTGGGTGCAGTGGCTCATGCCTGTGATCCCCACATTTTGGGAGGCTGAGGCAGGAAAATCACTTGAGGCGAGGAGTTCGAGACCAGCCTGGGTAACAGAGAGACCCTGTCACTACAAAAAAAAAAAAAAAAAAAAAAGACAAGAAAGAAAAACCAAAAAAGATATCCATTTATTATCTTACAGTTTGGGAGGTTAGAAGTCCTAACATCAAGGTGTAGGCTGTGTTCCTCTTTCTGGAGGCTATAGGGGAGAATCCATTTTCTTGCTTTTTCCGGTTAGATACTACCTGCATTCTGCATTCTTTGGTTGATGGCCCCTCCCTCCATCTTCAAAGCCAGCAGCATAGTGCCTTCAAATCTCTTTCTATTTCTCTCTTGGACCTCTGTTTCCACTATGACATCACCTCTGACTCTGGCCCTCTTGCCTCCCTCTCAGAAAGACTGTAATTATGCTGGGCCTAGCCAGGTAATCCAGGATGATCTCCTCATTGCAAGTTCCTTAACTTAATCACATCTGCAAAGTCCCTTTTGTCGTGTAAGGTAATATAGTCACAGGTTCTGGGGATTACCATACCTCCCTACCACTGTAGCCCAACCACCAGAAATAGGAAGCAAGAGAACACGGGGAAGGAGGTACTCAGTTATGGCAGAGGCCCTGGCTAGCTCTATCTAATGTGGGAAGATGAGATGGACCAGAAAAATCTTGAGGAGGCTGGGCGCGGTGGCTCAAGCCTGTAATCCCAGCACTTTGGGAGGCCAAGACGGGCGGATCACGAGGTCAGGAGATCAAGACCATCCTGGCTAACATGGTGAAACCCCGTCTCTACTAAAAAATAAAAAATAAAAAAAAAAAAACTAGCCGGCCGAAGTAGTGGGCGCCTGTAGTCCCAGCTACTCAGGAGGCTGAGGCAGGAGAATGGCGTAAACCCGGGAGGCGGAGCTTGCAGTGAGCTGAGATCCGGCCACTGCACTCCAGCCTGGGCGACAGAGCGAGACCCCGTCTCAAAAAAAAAAAAAAAAATTCTTGAGGAAACCTGCCTTCCTTCTCAGGAAAAGGCAAAGATCTTCTCTTTGACAAATTCAGAGCAGCTCTGATTCTGCCTTGCCCTGTCCAGCTGCCTAGGTGGGAGCAGACAGAATGGCGGGGGTTGCTTTTAAACCAAGGGTAGGAGTTGCTCTTAAACCACTCTAAGGCCAGACATGGTGGCTCACGCCTGTAATCCCAGCACTTTGGGAGGCCGAGGCGGGCAAATCACCTGAGGTTGGGAGTTCGAGACCAGCCTGACCAACATGGAGAAACCCTGTCTCTACTAAAAAATACAAAATTAGCTGGCATGGTGGCGCATGCCTATAATCCCAGCTACTCAGGAGGCTGAGGGAGGAGAATCGCTTGAATCCGGGAGGTGGAAGTTGTGGTGAGCCGAGATTGTGCCATTGCACTTCAGCCTGGGCAATGAGAGCGAAACTCCGTCTCAAAAAAACCAACCAAACAAACAAAAAAACACTCTTGGCTGGGCGCGGTAGCTCACGCCGGTAATCCCAGCACTTTGGGAGGCCGAGGCAGGTGGATCACTTGAGGTCAGGAGTTCGAGACCAGCCTGGCCAACATGGTAAAACTCCGTCTCTACTGAAAACACACACACACACACAAATTAGCTGAGTGTGGTAGCTCTCGCCTGTAATCCCAGCTACTCAGGAGGCTGAGACAGGAGGATTGCTTAAACCCAGAAGGCGGAGATTGCAGTGAGCCGAGATCATGCCACTGAACTCCAGCCTGGGCGGCAGAGTGAGACTCCATCTCAGAAAGGAAAGAAAAGAAAGAAACAAAGAAAAAGAGAGAAAGAAAGAAAGAGAGAAAGAAAGAAAGAATGAACGAACCACTCTTATTGGTGGCCAATAAGGAAAGCCACCACTGCCACACACATGCCCACTGCAGTCCCTTCCAGCTTCTGCCCCTTGGACTTGCCTTGCTTTTCTTTCTTTCTCTCTTTCTGTCTTTTTTCTTTCTTTCTTTCCTTTTCTTTTCTTTCTTTCTTTCTTTCTTTCTTTCTTTCTTTCTTTCTTTCTTTCTTTCTTTCTTTCTTTCTTTCTTTTTCTTTCTTCTTTTTTTCTCTTTCTCTCTTTCTTCTTTCTCTTTTTCTTTCTTCTTTCCTTCTTTCTTTCTGTTTTTGTTTTTGTTTTTTTTTTTTTTGAGACGGAGATTGTTCTATCGCCCAGGCTGGAGTGCAATGGTGTGATCTTGGCTCACTGTAACCTCCGCCTCCTGGGTTCAAGCAATTCTCCTGTCTCAGCCTCCTGAGTAGCTGGGACTACAGGTGCCTGCCACCATGCCCAGCTAATTTTTGTATTTTTAGTAGAGACGGGGTTTCACCATATTGGTCAGGCTGGTCTTGAACTCCTGACCTCAAGTGATCCACCCGCTTCAGCCTCCCAAAGTGCTGGGATTACAGGCGTGAGCCACTGCGCCTGGCCTATTTTATTTTTATTTTTTTACATTTTTTAAAATTTTACTTTAAGTTCCAGGATACATGTGTAGAACGTGCAGGTTTGTTACATAGGTATACATATGCCATGGTGGTTTGCTGCCCCATCAACCCGTCATCTAGGTCTTAAGCCCCACATGCATTAGGTATTTGTTCTAATGCCCTCCCTCCCCTTGTCCCCCTCCCCTCTTTCTATTTTTTTTTTTTTTTTTTTTAATTTTTTGAAGCAAGAGTCTGGCTCTCTGTCACCCAGACTGGGTGACAGAGTGGTGACAGACTGGTGAGCCACCGCATCCTGCTGCCTTTTAAGTTTTTATTTAAATGTCTTTTAAGTCACTTTTAACCTATTCCTCTCCAGTTCCCATCTCTTCTTTTCTCTACAATTGAACTGTCAAAGCGTCTGAGCCACTTTGTCCTGTAGGGTTTCCCGTAGTCTGGCTGTGACTGATTCATAGCCATAGCCATGTGCGGTTCAGCCATGTTCCTCTGACCTCCATTGCGGGAGGTTTTGGCTATGAAAAGGAGGGGCCAGGCGCGGTGGCTCACGTCTGTAATCCCAGCACTTTGGGAGGCCGAGGCGGGCGGATCACTTGAGGTCAGGAGCTTGAGATCAGCCTGGCCAACATGGCAAAACCCTGTCTCTACTAAAAATACAATAAAAATTAGCCGGGCATGGTGGCATGCGCCTGTAGTCCCCAGCTACTCAGGAAGCTGAGGAGGGAGGATCTCTTGAATCCGGGAGGCAGAGGTTGCAGTAAGCTGAGATCGTGCCGCTGCACCCCAGCCTGGGCAACAGAGTGAGACTCTGTCTCAACAGTAACAAAAAACAAAAAGAAAAGGAGGGCTGGCAAACTTGACTTGATCACCTCAACAGTTCATCCATGGCTTTTCCCCAGAAACCTTGTGGATGGGGCTGGTGCATATTTACCTCTCCATGGTTGCGGTGGCATCTGCTTCTTCAGCTTGGTCAATAGGCTCCCAGCATGCCCCACTTCTTTCCTAGAACTCCCTCCTGGTGGCCCTGCCCCATACTTGGCATGTCCAGTGATAACCTCAGGGCCCAGGAGACCTTGCCCCGAGTCACGGTCTCCTAACTTCATTCTCACCTCTGGCTGGCTTCAGTAAGGTTGTAGAGGAAGAAGCCAGACTCTCTCCGCAAAAGATGCTGAAGACTCCGTCTGGGGATGGGGCCTGTCTTCCCACAAAAGAACTATCTATATGCCAGCAGTAGTACTGCCTCTGGCAAGTTGCTTCGAAAGTGATCCTGGATCTCGGGAAGCGCCGGTGACTGTCCAGAAGGTTCTTTATCGTAGTCTTTTCCTCCCCTGGCCTGGGTGGGCCTACAACATGGGCTTCCCCAGGTGGCAAAGGAAGCTCCAAATCCACTATTGCCCTAGGCCTAAGGCTAAAGGGCCCTGCCCTGGGCCCCATGCTTTGGAGGCTGCCACACGCCACAAAAGCATGCGGAATACGTGTAGTAGAGATTGCCTGGGCACCTCTGCTATTTTGGGATCCAGTGGTCAGTTTTCCCTATAACCCTGAGCTATGCCCTTCTCGGGATAGCCACTTCTATAACTAACATTGCTCAGACCCCAGGGAAATACTTCTGCACAGCAGTTGCCTTATGTTCTTGAAACAAAAGGCAGCTATTTATGGATGCTGTGAAGGTTTGTGGGCTGTGCCTCTGCAGCTTGGAGATGACCCATAATTCAGAGTGTGGGGGAGGATTTCAACTGCAGAAGGCTTAGGTGAAAGGAAAGACAAATTAAGTTGTCAAACTCTTCCTTTCAGATAGCATGAATGTGAGAGATTCACACGTAACCAAATGCCATTTCCCACTGATGCTGTGTGTCCATATTTTTGCTTCTATTTGTGTTCCAATTTTGTGGTTCTGGAGGTACCACATGGTAGCTAAGCAACACTAGAAGACATTAAACATTTCATATTTCTTAGATGTATGTATGTGCATGTTATACACACACACACGCTGCTAATATACAGGGAGCATGATATCAGTTCTTTACAATGGAATCTGAATGGACGTTGAACACTGATAAATGCAAAACTTTCTATATTTATAAAAACATGTAACAAGATTTAATTACATTTTCAAATAGCTAAATAAAATTTCAGCTTGATTTAGGTCATTTTGACTTTAAGTTCTGAGGTATACATTTTAAGTAGTCAGATATTAAATGGGGCCTTGCAAATGTGGGGGCTGGGTCAGACCTTGACCTTGTGCTCCAAGCTATAAGACAGCCCTGGATAATTTCTCTTTCTTTCTTTTCTTTCTTTCTTCCTCCCTCCCTCCCTCCCTCCCTCTCTTCCTTCCTTCCTTCCTTCCTTCCTTCCTTCCTTCCTTCCTTCCTTCCTTCCTTCCTTCCTTCCTTCCTTCCTTCCTTTCTTGGTGTTTCACTCTTGTTGCCCAGGCTGGAGTGCAGTGGGGCACTCTAGGCTCACTGCAACCTCTGCCTCCCAGGTCCAAGTGATTCTCCTGCCTTGGCCTCCTGAGTAGCTGGGATTGATTACAGGTGCTCACCACCACGCCCGGCTAATGTTTTGTATTTTTAGTAGAGAAAGGGTTTCATCATGTTGGCCAGCCTGGTCTCGAACTCCTGACCTCAGGTGATCCGTCCGCCTCGGGCTCCCAAGGCGAGGATTACAGGTGTGAGCCACCTCGCCCAACCAGACCTGGATAATTTCAAATGCTTTCTTTAAAGCTCAAGGCTCAGTCTAGCCATTCTACTTTGAGAATGCCACTGTTTCCTCCTTTCTTCTTTTTTGCCGATATTGCTATTATGAACACAGATTACTTGATTAATTACAATCCTAAAAACTTTCTACTGTTTATAACTCTTCTTGGTTGGGAGTCTGATTCATATGAACCCCAGTACATTTTAAGAGAATTGATCCAGTCATTCAATGACTATTTACTGAGTGCCTGCAAAGTGCTAGGCACATTTCTGGGAGCCAGGGTGACAGCAGCAAAGCTTTAATTCTCTGAAATAAAATATTTATAATTCTATCCGAAAAACATCCAGAGAGGACTGTAGGATGAAGCCAAAGGGAAGATGGTTGGGAATGAGGAGAAGCAGGAATGGGAGGTAGATTCAACTCTGAATTGATTTGGGATTAGTTTATTTTGTCTTATACCTATGTCTCACTACCTATGAAACAATTTCAGTATGTTGTACATAAGTTTATGCAACGAACCACATTTTAAATGGATAATTAGTAACATTACAATGAAATGGAATAATTTTTGAAATAGGTTTCTGGGACATAGTGTAACTGCCCAAGGGGTTCACTCTGCCTGCTGCCTAGACAGAGCCTATTTATCAAGGCAATAGAGAAAGAGTAATTCACGCAGAGCCAGCTGTGTGGGAGACCCCAGTTTTATTATTGTTCAAATCAGTCTCCCCAAGCCTTTGGGGAGCAGAGGTTTTTTTTGGTTTTGTTTGTTTGTTTGTTCTGGTTGTTTTTTTCATTTGTTTTTTGTTTTTTTTTTTTGAGACAGAGTTTAGCTTTTGTTGCCCAGGCTGGAGTGCAATGGCGCGATCTTGGCTCACCGCAACCTCTGCCTCCTAGATTCAAGTGATTCTCCTGCCTCGGCCTCCCGAGTAGCTGGGATTACAGGCATGTGCCACCACGCCTGGCTAGTTTTGTATTTTTAGTAGAGACGGGGTTTCTTCATGTTGGTCAGGCTGGTCTCGAACTCCTGACCTCAGGTGATCTGCCCGCCTCGGTCTCCCAAAGTGCTGGGATTACAGGCGTGAGCCACTGCGCCTGGTCGGGCCGGGGAGCAGAGTTTTTAAGGCTAACTTGGTAGGTGGGTGGGGAGACAGTGAGCCAGGAGTGCTGATTGGTCGGGGATGAAATCATAGGGAGTCGAAGCTGTCTTCTTGCACTGAGTCAGTTCCTGGGTGGGGACCACAGGATCTGATGAGCCAGTTTATAAACTACAAACTAAGTTTCTTCCAAAGTTAGTTCAGCCTACGCCCAGGAATGAACAAAGACAGCGTGGAGGTTAGAAGCAAGATGGAGTCGGTTAAGTTAGATCTCTTTCACTATCTCAGTCATAATTTTGCAAAGGCGGTTTCAATAGGAATACTTGTGTTTAAAAATACATTTAAGAAAAGCTTCGGGCTAGGTGCAGTGGCTCACCCCTGTAATCCCAGCTCTTTGGGAGGCTGAGGCGGGTGGATCACCTGAGGTCAGGAATTCAAGATCAGCCTGGTCAACATGATGAAACCCCATCTCTACTAAAACAAACAAACAAACAAACAAACAAACAAACAAAAAACCAAAAATTAGCCTGGCATGGTAGTGCACGACTGTAACCCCAACTACTAGGGAGGCTGAGGCAGGAGAATTGCTTGCATCCAGGAGGCAGAGGTTTCAGTGAGCCGAGATCATGCCACTGCACTCCAGCTTGGGTGACAGAGCAAGACTGCATCTAAAAAAAAAAAAAGAAAAGCTTCAAGAAGTTGGGTGCAGTGGCTTACGCCTGTAATCCCAGCACTTTGGGAGGCCGAGGCCGGTGGATCACTTGAGGCCAGGAATTTGAGACCAGCCTGGCCAACATGGTGTAACCCCATCTCTATTAAAAATACAAAAATTAGCCGAGTGTCATAGCACGCACCTGTAATCCCAGCTACTTGGGAGGCTGAGGCACAAGAATCGCTTGAACCTGGGAAGTGGAGGTTACAGTGAGCCGAGATCACACCACTACACTTCAGCCTGGGCAGCAGATCAAGACACCGTCTCAAAAACAAAACAAAACAACTTCAAGAATAATCAAAATCAGCTTAATTCACAGGCTCGCAGGGGTAGAAGACCAAGAGTCACCTTCCCTAAGTGAGAAGTCCTCTGCAGATTTTGCATTGGTAGGCAATCTCAGCTTCTTGCACAGAGAAGGTTCTAGATGAAGCAGAGAACTTGCCAGCTGCTGAAATAGAATAGAATTCAGAGCTGAAAAGGACAGGGAGGGTGGAGACACCTGGCTAGCAGGAAGAACAAAGTTCAGTCCAAGCCCAATGCCCTTTCCTGGCCAGCTGCCAAACCGCTAGCCTTGGCATTCTAAACTTTAATATTTAGTAAAATGGTCTCAAATTGAAGAGACAGCGTCTTTTCTGTTGGAGGAGTGGAAAATGATGTTATTCAGTCAGGCCAAGGTTAGCAATGCCCTCTCTGCCCCTACCTGGCAGGAAAGAGACAAGGAAGGTCTCAAAGATGGGTGCCTTGCTACTTTCCTGCAGGCTTTGGGTCAGGTTTGACTAAGCTATCATTAGCTGTTTCCTGGTTGACATTCAGCTGTAGCCATGGTGGCACTTCCCACGCAAGCACTGATTTTTCCTCATGTTTGTAAAACCGGGGCAAACTTGGTAAACTTACTCTTGCCAAAGTTCTGGATGCTTACTTGCTTTTTGAATTTTTTTTTTTTTTTTTTTTTTTGAGTCTCATTCTGTGGCCCAGGCTGGAGTGTAATGGCGTGATCTCGGCTTACTGCAACCTCTGCCTCCCAGGTTCAAGCAATTCTGCTGCCTCAGCCTCCCAAGTAACTGGGTGCCCACCACCACACCTGGCTAATTTTTTGTATTTTAATTTTAATTTAATTTTATTTTTTGAGACAGAGTCTCACTCTTGTTGCCCAGGCTGGAGTGCAATGGCACAGTCTCGACTCACTGCACTCTCCACTTCCTGGGTTCAAGTGATCCTCTTGCCTCAGCCTCCCAAGTAGCTGGCATTACAGGTGCCCACCACCACGCCCAGTTAATTTGTTTTGTTTTGTTTCGTTTTGAGATGGAGTTTCGCTCTTGTTGCCTGGGCTGGTGTGCAATGGTGTGATCTCGGCTCATCACAACTTCCGCCTCCCAGGTTCAATTGATTCTCCTGCCTCAGCCTCCCGAATAGTTGGGATTACAGGCATGCGCCATCATGCCCAGCTAATTTTTGTATTTTTAGTAGAGACAGGTTTCTCCATGTTGGTCAGGCTGGTCTCGAACTTCCAACCTCAGGTGATCCCCCCGCCTCGGCCTCCCAAAGTGCTGGCATTACAGGCATGAGCCACCATGCCCGGCCTAGTTTTTTGTATTTTTAGTAGAGATGGAGTTTCTCCATGTTGGCCAGGCTGGCCTTGAGCTCCTAAGCTCAGGTGATCCACCGGCCTCGGCCTCCCAAAGTGTTGGGAGTACAGGCGTGAGCCACCGCGCCCGACCTTGAATTCATTTTGACATGATCAAGATCCCATAGCCAGTATCCATCTTAGATCTGGGCAAGAGGCCAGGTCACACATTTCAAAGAGCCCCACATGTCACAAACATACACAAAAATGCATTTATAGACGAACACATGGGCATTCTAGTCTCAGGAGCAAGTAGTCTGCGTTGGCCCAGCCTGGCCCATGATTGTTTAGGCCCCAGGGAAACACTTCTCCACAGGTCTTGTTCTGTGCCCTTCAAGCAAAAGGTAACCATGGCCAGATAATGTGGAGATTTGTGAATTGCGCTGGTGAAGAGGTCAGAGGTAGACAACACTTTACAGTGTGAGGAGGAGTTTCTGAGAAATGGAAGTGCTTGGTCAGAGAAAAGACAACATTGACCCTGTCAGCTCCTTCCTCTCAGATCTTTGGTTGGGGCTTCTCCCAGTGGTTCTGAGGGTCCATTTTCTCGCTTCTTTTAGAATCTCAGAATTCATGGGCTGGGCGTGGTGGCTCATGCCTGTAATCCCAGCACTTTGGGAGGCCAAGGGAGGTGGATCACTAGAGGTCAGAAGTTCAAGACCAGCCTGGCCAACATTGTGAAACCCTGTCTATACTAAAAATACAAAAATGAGCCGGACGTGGTGGTGCACTCCTGTAGTCCCAGCTACTCAGGAGGCTGAGGCAGGAGAATCACTTGAACCTGGGAGGCGGAGGTTGCAGTGAGCTGAGATGGCATCACTGCACTCCAGCCTGGGCAACAGAGTGAGACTCCATCTCAAAAAAAAAAGAGAATCTCAATTCATGGTTCCGGAAGTACTCATAAATTAGAATGATTTTTCCAACATGGCCGCTCAGGAATATTTGGTAATATTAAACAATTTATATTACTCTTGCTTTGGTATATATGTAGGTCTGGACCTAATGTGTGAAAGGTGAGACCAGTTTTTAGTATTGTTTTATTGTTACAAAATACTTAATAAGAATTACATTAAAAATAAATTTAAAATGTGCTGGGCACAGTGACTCACGCCTGTAATCCCGGCTCTTTGCGAGGCCAAAGCAGGTGGATCACTAGAGGTCTGGAGTTCGAGACCAGCCTGACCAACATGGCGAAAAAATACAAAAATTCAAAAATTAGCCAGGCCTGGTGGCACATGCCTGTAATCCTAGCTACTCGGGAGGCTGAGGAAGGAGAATCGCCTGAACCTGGGAGACGGAGATTGCAGTGAGCTGAGATCAGGCCACTGCACTCCAGCCTGGGCAACAGAGTGAGATTTTATCTCTAAATAAATAAATAAATAAATAAATAAATAAATGTCAGCTTTATTTAAATAATTTAGATAAAAATTTGATGTTTTATATTTGCTATTTAATTATAATTTTTTATTGTAATAAGATACACGTAAGATTTACCATCTTAATCATTTTAAGTGTACAGTTTAATGGTGTTAAGTACACTTGTGTGCAACCATCTGCACCATCAATCTCTAGAACTCTTTCCATCTGGCAACAGTGAAACTCTGTACCCATGAGACCAAGGGTCCGAACCCCTGGGCCACAGACCAGTACCAGTCTGTGGCCTGGTAGGAGTTGGGCAGCATAGGAGGAGGTGAACAGCTGGCGATCGAGCATTACTGCTCTGATTCCTTTCAGATCAGCAGCAACATTAGAGTCTCATAGGACTGCAAACTCTACTGTGAACTGCACACAAACCCTACTGTGAACTGCACATGTGAGGGATCTAGGTTGCACACTCCTTATGAGAATCTAATGCCTGATGATCTGCGGTGGAACAGTCTCATCCCTAAACCATCCCTCAACCCATCTGTGGGAAATTTGTCTTCCATGAAAACGGTCCCTGGTGCCAAAAATTTGGGGACTGCTGCATTAGACAATAACTCCTCATTTCCCCTACCCTCGGCCCCTGGAAACCACTACCATTTACTTTTAATACATAATTTGGAATATTTTCTTTTTTTTTTTTTTTTGAGATGGAGTTTCCTTGTGTCACCCAGGCTGGAGTGCAGTGGTGCAATCTCGGCTCATTGCAACCTCTGCCTCTTGGGTTCAAGCGATTCTTCTACTTCTGCCTCCCAAATAGCTGGGACTACAGGAGTGTGCCACCACATCCAGCTAATTTTTGTTTTTTTAGTAGAGATGGGGTTTCACCATATTGGCCAGGCTGGTCTGGAACTCCTGTCCTCATGATCCGCCCACCTTGGCCTCCCAAAGTGTTGGGATTATAGGCGTGAGCCACCGCACCCAGCCTATTTTGAATATTTTCAAAGGGAATTTTGTTTTTTGAGACAAGGTCTTGCTCTGTCACCCTGGCTGAGTGCAGTGGCATGGTCACAGCTCAGTGCAGCCGCCACCTCTCAGGCTCAAGTGATCCTCCCACCTCAGCCTCCCAAGTAGCTGGGACTACAGGCAGCACCACCATGCCAGGCTAATTTTTAAAGTTTCCTCTTGCTATGTTGCCCAGGCTGGTCTCAAACTCATGGCATCAAGTGATCCTCCCTTCTCAGTCTCCCAAAGTGCTAGAATTACAGGCATGAGTCACCACACTGAGCCAAAAATATTTTTGCAACATAAATAATTTAAATATTTTGATTTTTCCTACTTGCTTTATTATTATTATTATTTGGGTTTTTTTTTTTTTTTTTTTTTTTTTGAGACAGAGTCTTGCTCTGTTGCCCAGGCTGGAGTGCAGTAGCACAATCTCGGCTCACTGCAACCTCTGCCTCCCGGGTTCAAGCGATTCTCATGCCTTAGCCACCTGAATAGCTGGGACTACAGGCACGTGCCACCACGTCCAGCTTATTTTTGTATTTTTAGTAGAGATGGGGTTTCGCCATGTTGCCCAGGCTGGTCTCAAACTCCTGATCTCAGGCGAACCACCCACCTTGGCCTCCCAAAGTGCTAGGATTACAGGCATGAGCCACCTTGTCCAACCCCTACCTGCTTTAGATTAAATTTTTGATGTAAATATATTTAAAATGTGTCCAATTTTAATAAAATCTAAATTTTATTTTAAAATCCTTTAGATAATTACTATGACCAGATCAGAAATCATGTGAAATTTTTTATTGTAGTAGCATAATTTGTGATTGTGTAAAATAAAGACAATAAAATAAGCTTTATGGACTACATATGCTAATATATGAATTAGGTGTATCTTTATTTTATTACTCACCCAAACTTCTAGAATACACAGACATACACAAACATAACTGATTCCAGTAGTCTTTGATATTTTACTGACTTTCAGTCAGTCATTGTGGAGGTGTATTTATTTGTCAAGATATGAGAATAGAACACGTTTTATTTATTTAAAAGTTTGTTAGTTTGGTGTATAATCTTAAAATCTTTAAGGCGGGGCGTGGTGGCTCATGCCTGCAATCTCAGCACTTTGAGAGGCTGAGGCGGGTAGATCACTTGAGACCAGGAGTTCGAGACCAGCCTGGCCAATGTGATGAAACCCCGTCTCTATTAAAAATACAACAATTAGCCGGGCGTGGTGGCAGGCACCTGTAATCCCAGCTACTTGGGATGCTGAGTCAGGAGAATTGCTTGAACCTGGGAGGCGAAGGTTGCAATGAGCTGAGATTGTGCCACTGCATTCCAGCCTGGGACACAGAGTGAGACTCTGTCTCAAAAAATAAATTAATTAAAAAGAACTCATGGGTTGCGTGGCTCACGCCTGTAATCCCAGCACTTTGGGAGCCCGAGGGGGGCAGATCACTTGAGGTCAGGAGTTTGAGACCAGCCTGGCCAACACGGTGAAACCTGCACTCCAGCCTGGACAACAAGAGTGAAACTCTGTTAAAAAAAAAAAAAAAAACTTTAGATATATGAGTATAAGGGGCCTCCTTTTGTATTCCTGTCCCGGACAGTTTAAAGTTGTCAAATTGAGCAAATAAAAATATAGATGTCCAGTTAAATTTGAATTTCAAATAAACAAGGCATAACTTTTCTAGTGTTAGCATGTTTCATGCAATATTTGAAACACACTAAAAAGTTACTTATCTGAAATTCAAATTTACTGGGCATCCTCGAATTTATCTGGAAATCTTACCCGGATTCTTCAAATGTAAGGAGCAGACTTGCCTGCAGTCTGCCCTCATGGGCTGAGAATTCTTACTGTAATTCAACTTTGTGTAACCTGATAGAGTTTTCTTTTAGTCTTCTTCATTGCAAAGTATAAAACAGAGAAGTGTCTAAAACTTACATGTGTGGGTTAACAGATGTTTCTAGAGTGAGCACCCACATCAGCAACATCCAAACCAAGAAATACATCGCCCACACTTTGGAAATCCCCCAGGAGTCCCTCTTGATCACAGTTCCCATCTTTCCTCTAAAAATAATCCCTCTCTTGACTTTTTTTATTTTTATTTTTATTTTTGAAACAGAGTCTCGCTCTCGTTGCCCAGGCTGGAGTGCAATGGTGTGATCTTGGCTCACCACAACCTCCGCCTCCTGGGTTCAAGGGATTCTCCTGCCTCAGCCTCCCGAGTAGCTGGGATTACAGGCGCCTGCCACCATGCCCGACTAATTTTGTATTTTTCAGTGGAGACAGGGTTTCTCCATGTTGGTCAGGCTGATCTCGAACTCCTGACCTCAGGTGATCCACTCACCTTAGGATTACAGGCATGAGCCACCGGGCCTGGCATCTCTTGACTTTTATACTTTAACCACTCACGCGTGCATTCTTTGTGTTTGAGTTTTAGAGAAATAAGTCATACTGTATGCATTTTTTGGCTTTTTGGGGAGGTCTAAACACTATGTGTTGTGTCTTGTAGCTCTAATTTGTTCACTCTCATTGTAGTATAGCATTCCACGTTATGGATACTGCAAAGAGACAAGATCTTGCTCTATCACTCAGGCTGGAGTGCAATGTCGTGATTATAGCTCACTACAGCCTTGAAATCCCGGGCTCAAGCAATCCTCGTTCCTCAGCCTCCTGAGTAGCTTGGACTGCAGGTGCACACCACCTCATCCAGCAGATATTACATAATTTATTGATCCTTTCTTCTGTTGGACAGTTAAGGTATTTCCACTTTGGAGCACCTATAACTAATGCTACCATGACTCATGACTTTTTTTTTTTTTTTTTTTTTTTTTTTTTGAGATGGAGTCTCACTCTTGTCACCCAGACGAGTGCAGTGGTGCGACCTCAGCTCACCACAACCTCTGCCTCCCAGGCTTAAGCGATTCTCCTGCCTCAGCCTCCTGAGTAGCTGAGATTACAGGCATGCCCCACCACTGCCATGTTAATTTTCGTATGTTTAGTAGAGACGGGGTTTCACCTTGTTGGCTAGGCTGGTCTTGAACTCCTGATCTGAAATGATCCACTTGCCTCAGCCTCCTAAGGTGCTGGGATTACAGGGGTGACCACTGCACCCGGCCCTACCACGACTGTTTCTGAACGTATATCCTAGCGCACACATGTCAGGATTTTGCTAGGAACACTCTAGATTTTAGATTACCTAACTCTGGAGATTAAATAAACATCCAAATAAAATGCATTGTACAAATCGAAAGTCTGTGCTTCAGAGGCACATGAATGGAAACAAAAATGAAAAATTCTAGAAGATTTCATTTTACCTAATTTAATAAAAAAACTATTATTATAGTTTAAACCAGAAAAGTGTCACTTTCATGTATACATGAGAATATAGATTTCCATCCCCTTTTGCTTCTTCTACTTAAGTTTAGATAGCCTGTGTTTTAGTTTGTGGATTTCTGGAGTTCCCAGTCTTAGGAAAAGTGGAATACAAAGTAGTCATCTTCAATTTTCTTGGTCGTCCTTTTATCTTGCCAGTTTTGTGACATCCATTTGCTTGTTATGTCAACTCAGCTGAATTCGCCTATAATTATGGTGTCTGCGTGCAGGAAGCAAGGCTGGAAGACAAGGCAGAAACAACTCCTGCTGACCCAGATCAATTTTTTCCAAGTGAAATCTCTGCAATTAGGCCAGTAATGGTATTTTCCCGGAGAAAGAATTGAGTGAATTTAGGAAAAGAGTTTTATTTATTTTTTTATTTATTTATTTATTTTTGAGACGGAGTCTGGCTCTGTCCCCCAGTCTGGAGTGCAGTGGCCGGATTTCAGCTCACTGCAAGCTCCGCCTCCCGGGTTTACGCCATTCTCCTGCCTCAGCCTCCCGAGTAGCTGGGACTACAGGCGCCCGCCACGTCGCCCGGCTAGTTTTTTTGTATTTTTTTTTTAGTAGAGATGGGGTTTCACTGTGTTAGCCAGGATGGTCTCGATCTCCTGACCTCGTGATCCGCCCGTCTCGGCCTCCCAAAGTGCTGGGATTACAGGCTTGAGCCACCGCGCCCGGCCAGGAAAAGAGTTTTAAAGCTCAACATGCATGTGTCTGGGGGCAATTCAGATGCAAGATAATTGAAGAGTTTGTTTCAGTATTTACTCATCCCTTTCTGTAAGAAACTTATTTTCAGTAACACCAACCCTGTCTTTTGGGAGGAGGAGCTCCCCTCAAGAGGGAGGAATAGAAAAGTTTTAGAAACACAGAGGATATATACGTGTGTATATATATACACACACACACGCATGTATATATATACACACACGTATATATATATGTGTGTGTGTGTGTGTGTGTATATATACACATATATATATGGAAAGCCTTTTAAAACAAGTTTCAAAACTCAGAATCCACAAAGCAAAAAATTGGTAGTTTTGATTATATAAAATTTAAAATGTCTATATGACTAAAAGTACCCTAAAGACAAAAGATAAATACAGATCAGAAAGAAAACAAAACAACCTTTGAAATACACATGGTAGTATATAGATTAGTTTCCTGAGTATACAAGGAGCTCTTCCTTTTTTTTTTTTTTTTTTTTGAGATGGAGTCTCTCTCTGTCTCTCAGGCTGTAATGCAGTAGCCCAGTCTCGGCTCATTCATTGCAACCTCTGCCTCCTGGGTTCAAGCGATTCTCCTGTCTTAGTCTCCTGAGTAGCTGGGATTACAGGCACCTGCCACCATGCTCGGCTAATTTTTGTCTTTTTTGTGGAGATGGGGTTTTGCCATGTTGGCCAGGCTGGTCTTGAACTCCTGACTGCAAGTGATCTGCCCACCTCAACCTCCCAAAGTGCTGGGATTACAGGCCTGAGTCAGCACGCCCAGCAGAGCTCTCTTAATGAGAAAAAGGAACAATAATCCGGCAGAAAATGGGCAAAAGTCAGGGACCAGTAGTTTACAAAATAATGAAATACAAGAGACTAATAAACATGTGATAAGATGCTAGATACAATTCCTAACTAAATAAATGCAAATTAAAACTCTCTTAGTTTGGCTGGGCATGGTGGCTCATGCCTGTAATCCCAGCACTTTGGGAGGTCAAGACGGGCAGATCATAAGATCAGGAGATCAAGACCATCCTGGCTAACACAGTGAAACCCTGTCTCCACTAAAAATACAAAAAATTAGGCTTGGTGGCACGCACCTGTAGTCCCAGCTACTCGGGAGGCTGAGGTGGGAGAATCGCTTGAACTCTGGAGGTGGAAGTTGCAGTGAGCTGAGATCGCGCCATTGCACTCCAGCCTGGGTGACAGAATGAGATTCTGTCTCAAAAAAACAAAAAATGAAAATAGCTCAAGTATCCATCTACAGGAGACTAGATAAACAAACTGTGGTCTATTCATACAGGGGAATCACACAATAGAATACTGCATGTGTGAATATGAATAATATGAATACCCTATCATGTGAATATGGATATATCATGCAGAGGAATTCATACAGAGGAATTCATACAGTGGAATACTCGCTATTCAGCAATAAGAATGAACAAACTACATGCCAACAGCATGGATAATCACACAGATGTAACCCTGAGCAAAATAAACCATCCACAAAAGAAGATGTACTTTTTTTGTTTTGTTTTGTTTTTTTGAGACTGAGTCTCACTCTGTCGCCCAGGCCGGAGGGCAGTGGCATGATCTCGGTTCACTGCAAGTTCCGCCTCCCGGGTTCACACCATTCTCCTGCCTCAGCCTCCCAAGTAGCTGGGACTACAGGCGCCCGCCACCACACCCAGCTAATTTTTTTTATTTTTTAGTAGAGACGGGGTTTCACCGTGTTAGCCAGGATGGTCTCGATCTTCTGACCTTGTGATCCGCCCGTCTCGGCCTCCCAAAGTGCTGGGATTACAGGAGTGTGCCACCGCGCCCAGCCAAGATGTACAGTTTATTCTATTTATGTATAGAAACTGGGAAACTAATTTGTGGTGTTGGAAGTCAGGATTGTGATTATCTAAGGGACTGGGTGGGATTTGATGGGAATGGGGTCCACTGGTGGGGGACACAGGGGCTTCTGGGGTTAGGGCCCCATGGGTCATGCTTATTTTGCAGAAATTCATGGAGCTGTATCTTATGATGTGTGCCCTTTTCCCTATCCAGATTGCACTTCAACAAAAAGTTCAAAACCAAATCCAGTTAATATAAAGAATAAACAAATAGAAGGTGGCCATTGGCTAGGTTGTGCTGGTGGTGCTGGGCAGAGCTGGGGCAGGCTGGTGGGTGCCTATGTTGTCCCAGCCTAATGGTGCCCTGTTGGCAGCAGCTCCCCAACCTCCATGCCCTGCAACCTCCAAGCAGGGCAGGCCTGGGCACATTTTTTTTTTTGCACTGAAGCTCCAAAAGCTCAAAGCCCTGGTATGAGCTCCCAAATAAAACCCGAGCAGGGTACGCTCCCCTCACATGCATGACCTTAGCGTCTGCTGCTTAGCATTGTGTTAAAAAAGCAAAAAACAAAACTGCATTGATTATCTCCTGGAACCCGAAGTGGTGAGCGGGGCTTTCCAGTGGGGACAGGGCCTCCTTGGCAGCCAGGACAGCAGTGTCTTTCTATTGCAGGCAAGATGCAGAAGTGCAAGTTCGAACAGGAGCTGCTGGCTTCTTGGCAGAGACGCTTAATTAGCTTCCTGCAGAAGGTGGTTTCATTTTTAACATTCGAAAAAGTTATTTAAGCAATTTTCTGTAACAAATAATCTAATGAAATACAATCTTGTTGTTTAATCCATTTCTATATAGCAGTGGCTCTAAAGTGTGGTTCATGAAGCTTTGGGGACTCCTGAGACCCTTTTGGGGGTCCCATGAGGTTAAAACTACTTTCATAATAATACTAAGATATCGTTTGCCTTTTTCACAGTCATTCTCCCTCCAGCATACGGTGGCATTTTCCAGGCGCAGTATGATGTTTCCTATCACAACAGACTGAAGGGAGATGCACAGAGAGAATCCAGCTGTCTTCTATTAAGTCAGATATGAGAGATTTGCAAAAATCAAAAATAGTGCCACTCTTCTGGCTAATTACTTTTGGTTTGGAGAACATATTTTTCATAAAAATATTTTTTTGTTAATATATAATAGATTTATTATTCTTATTTATTTATTTTTTTGAGACTGGGTCTTGCTCTGTTGCCCAGGCTGGAGTGCAGTGGCACGATCATAGCTCACTGCAGCCTCCAACTCCTGGGCTCAAGTGATCCTACTGCCTCAGCCTCTCAAGGAGCTAGGACTACAGGCACACAACACTGCACCTGGCTAATTTTGTTGTTGTAGAGACAGAGTCCTGCAATGTTGCCCAGGCTGGTCTCAAACTCCTGGCTGGGCTCAAGAGATCCTCCCTCTTTGGCCTCCCAAAGTGCTGGGATTAGAGGCATGAGCCACTGTACCTGGCATATTCTTACTTTAAATGAATTAATGAATACATTATTTTATTTTATTTTATTTTTTTTGACGGAGTCTTGCTCTGTTGCCCAGGCTGGAGTACAATGGCACAATCTTGGCTCACTGCAACCTCCGCCTCCCGGGTTCAAGCAATTCTTCTGCCTCAGCCTCCTGAGTGGCTGGGATTACAGGTGCACCCCAGCATGCCTGGCTAATTTTTGTATTTTTAGTAGAGGCGGGGGCTTCACCATGTTGGCCAGGCTGGTCTCGAACTCCTGACCTCAGGTGACCCACCTGCCTCAGGCTCCCAAAGTGCTGGGATTACAGGCATGAGCCATCATACCTGACCATGAATATATATTTCAAAATTTCTGTTTGAATTTCGAATACAGTAAATATTGATAGATACAACCCACATAACAAACCTCTTTGGGATCATCAATTATTTTTCAGAGTGTAAAGGGATCCTGAGACCAAAACATTTGTGAACTACTGCTAGCTATATAGTTAAAAGGGTTTTTTTTGGAAAAACTTAAAATCTACAGAGAAGCTGTAATGATAGTAGAGTTGCTGTATAGCCCTGATTGTGCTTCCCCTAATGTTAGCATCCTGCACAGTATACATGGTACATTCATTGAAATTAAGGAGCCAACAATTGGAACATTACTTTTTTTTTTTTTTTTCTTTTTTGAGACAGAGTCTTGCTCTGTCACCCAGGCTGGAGTGCAGTGCCACAATCTCGGCTCACTGTAACCTCCACCTCCTGGGTTCAAGTGATTCTCCTGCCTCAGCCTCCCAAGTAGCTGGGACTACAGGCATGTGCCACCATATCCTGCTAATTTTTGTATTTTTAGTAGAGACGGGGTTTCACCATGTTGGCCAGGCAGATCTCGAACTCCTGACCTCAGGTGATCCTCCCGCCTCGGCCTCCCAAAGTGCTGGGATTACACCATGCCCAGCCTGGCACATTACTATTAACCAAACAATGGACTGGCCAGATTTTCCCAGTTTTTCCATTAATGTGATTTTTTTGGTCCAGGATACAGTGTGAGCTAGTATTTGCATTTAGAGTATGTAGCTTTTTCAAAATTTTCCACTTTGAGTCACTTTTGACACTTTTTATGAAGTGTAACATAGTACAAAAAAATATAATACACGTATCAGAGGCCCACCGCTTGGCTTTTGGGTTTTTTTTGTTTGTTTTTTGAGACAGAGTCTCAGCCTACTCAATGCGAAGACAATGAGGATGAAGCCCTTTATGATGATCCACTTCCACTTGATGAGTAGTAAATATATTTTCTCTTCCTTATGATTTTCTTAATAACATTTTCTTTTCTCTAGCTTACTTTATTATAAGAATATTGTATATAATAAGGGGCTGGGTGCGGTGGTTCATGCCTGTAATCCCAGCACTTTGGGAGGCCGAGGTGGGTGAATCATGAGGTCAGGAGATGGAGACCATCCTGGCTAACACGGTGAAATCCCATCTCCACTAAAAATACAAAAAATTAGCCGGGCGTGGTGGCAGGCGCCTACAGTCCCAGCTACTAGGGAGGCTGAGGCAGGAGAGTGGTGTGAACCCGGGAGGCAGAGGGTTGCGGGGGCCAAAATGTGCCCCTGGACTACCACCGTGGCAAAAGGGGTAGACTCCATAAAAAAAAAAAAAAAAAAAGAGCAGTGACTGTAGGCTCGGTGCAGTGATCCCAGGAGGCTGAGGAGAGAGGATTGTTCGAGTTCAGGAGTTCGAGACCAGCGTGGGCAACATAGCAAGACCTTGTCTCTACAAATAACTAAAAAGAAAAAGAATAGTGACTGTAATGAATTGAAATGCATCAAATAAATATATTTTTTAAGTCCATGAATTTATAATGATACCTTAAAAAGACAAACACTCACTGGTAGACTCTGAGGGTTACTAGGGCATTATTCTGAAAAGTACTAACTAAAGGAAAATATTCACACGTGTATCTTGCCTTTGCTTTATGGACTGTATTTCAGGGTAACAAAATACAGTAGTTGATACAGGAAAGCTTTTTTTTTTTTTTGAGACGGAGTCTCGCTCTTTTGCCCAGGCTGGAGTACAGTGGTGTGATCTCGCCTCACTGCAACCTCCGCCTCCTGGGTTCAAGCAATTCTCCTGCTTCAGCCTCCCGAGTAGGTGGCACTACAGGCGCACACCACCACACCCGGCTAATTTTTGTATTTTTAGTATTTTTATTAGAGACAAGATTTCACCATATTGGGCAGGTTGGTCTCAAACTCCTGACCTCGTGATCTGCCCGCCTTGGCCTCCCAAAGTGCTAGAATTACTGGTGTGAGCTACCACGCTCGGCTTATTCTTTTTTAAAAACAGGGTCTCGGTTTGTCACTCAGGCTGCAGTGTAGTGGTTCAATCATAGCTCACTGCAGCCTCGACCTCCTGGGCTCAAGTGATCCTCTCACCTCAGCCTCTTCAGTAGCTGGGACCACAGGCATGCACCACCATGCCTGGCTAACTTGTTCTTTTGGCCAGAGATCACGAGGTCTCCTATGTTGCTTAGGCTGGTCTTGAACTTCTAGGCTCACGTGATCCTCCTGCCTCAGCCTTCCAGAGTGCTGGGATTACAGTTGTGAACTACTGTGTCCAGCAGAAAGTTTTTCTTTCGGCCGGGCGTGGTGGCTCAAGCCTGTAATCCCAGCGCACGCAGGAGCTGGATCACTTGAGCCAGAATGAGACCATCCCTGGCTAACACGGTGAAACCCCATCTCTACTAAAAACTCCTAAAAAAACTAGCCCCGGTGAGGTGGCTGACCTGTAGTCCCAGCTACTCGGAAGAGCTGAGGCAGAGGCATGGCCGGGGAACCGGGGAGGCGGAGGAGCTTACAGTGAGCGAGATCCGACCCACTACCTCCAGCCTGGGCTGACAGAAGCCCGAGACTCACGTCTCAAAAAAAAAAAAGTTTTTCTTTTCTTTTCTTTTTAGTTTTGAACTTACTCTTTGCTCCATCACCCAGGTTGGAGTGCAATAACACTCGATCTCAGCTCCAGGCTTTCCACCTCCCCATGGGTTCAATGGATTCACCGTGACTCATCCTCCCAAGTAGCTAGGATTACAGACATGCACCACAACACTCTGATTTTTGTATTTTTGGTAGAAACAGGGTTTCACCATGTTGGCCAGGCTGGTCTTGAACTCCTGACCTCAAGTGGTCCGCCCGCCTCGGCCTCCCAAAGTACTGGGATTACAGATGTGAGCCACCATGCCCAGCCAAAAGTTTTTCTTTATAAAAGAATCACAGCTAATAGATGCAGAGATGATAGAATGAGAAAATCAGTATGCTGCAATGACATCACGGATCCTATCAATTTACCTTTTAAAACATTGTATTTTATTTTTTAGAGATGAAGTCTCACTATGTTGCCCAGGCTGTACTCCAACTTAAACGATCCTCCCATCTCAGCCTCCAAAGTAGCAGGGACTACAGGCAGGCACCACTGCAGCCGGCTGTACCAATTAATCTTAACATGGCCCCAAAATGGCACAACCAGACATCATGTGTGCCCTGTGGGATGGCAATTGATAGAAAGTACAGAGCACCACTACTGGAGAAGTATATATATATATATATATATATATTTTTTTTTTTTTTTTTTTTTTTTTTTTTTGAGAGGGAGTCTCACTCTGTTGCCCAGGCTGGAGTGCAGTGGCACCATCTCTGCTCACTGCAAGCTCCGCCTCCCGGGTTCACGCCATTCTCCTGCCTCAGCCTCCCGAGTAGCTGGGACTACAGGCATGTGCCACCAGGCCTGCCTAATTTTTGAATTTTTAGTAGAGATGGGGTTTCATGGTGTTAGCCAGGATGGTCTGGATCTCCTGATCTCGTGATCCACCCGTCTTGGCCTCCCAAAGTGCTGGGATTACAGGCGCGAGCCACCGTGCCCCGCCAGAAGTATTCATATTTTAAAAAAAGCAAAACGGCCAGACACGGTCCCTCACGCCTGTAATCCCAGCATTTTGGGAGGCCGAGGCGGGCAGATCACCTGAGGTCGGGAGTTCAAGACCAGCCTGACCAACATGGAGAAACCCTTTCTCTACTAAAAATACATAATTAGCTGGGCGTGGTGGCACATGCCTGTAATCCCAGCTATTCGGGAGGCTGAGGTAAGATAATCGCTTGAACCCAGGAGGCAGAAGTTGCGGTGAGCCGAGATTGCCACATTGCACTCCAGCCTGGGCAAAAAGAGTGAAACTCCGTCTCAAAAAAATAAAAAAAACAAACAAACAAAATTCTAAAAAAGCCGAACAGAGCCGGGCGTGGTGGCTCACGCCTGTAATCCCAGCACTTTGGGAGGCTGAGACGGGCGGATCACGAGGTCAGGAGATCGAGACCATCCTGGCTAACACAGTGAAACCCCGTCTCTACTAAAACTACAAAAAAATTAGCTGGGCGTGGTGGTGGGCGCCTGTAGTCCCAGCTACTCGGGAGGCTGAGGCGGGAGAATGGTGTGAACCCGGGAGGCGGAGGTTGCAGTGAGCCGAAAACGCGCCATTGCACCTCTGCCTGGGTGAAAAAAAAAAAACCACAACCTAAAAAAAAAAAAAAAAAAAGACAAAAACAAAAAAAACACCAAAGATACAATCAGCTAAATGTAGACTGGAAAGTTCTACAGGGTAAATGATCCAGTTTCTCCAACAAATTAATGGAATGGGGGAGAGGAGGAGGAAGGGGGACTTGTTAAGTAAAAAAGCCTTAAGAGACATCAATCAATGCCATTTTTGGACAATTTTGAAACAGTAGAAACAAAATATACACTGATTATAATCATTATAAGATAACATTAAAGAATCGATTTTCTGTTGGGCATGATCATGTTATTATGGTTCTGTTTTTAAAGTTCTTATCCATTAGGAAAAAACACAAAGTATTTATAGTGAAATGATGTCTGGAATTTACTTTAAAATGCCCTGATGAAATGAGTGGCAGGGGAGAATTGAAACAAGAATAGCACGCGGTGGAAACTGGGTGATGAATACGTGACGTCTCTCCACTTTTGTGTATGCTTGAAATTTTTCATAATAGCTTTTAAAGAGTATGCCCCTCAGATCGGGCTCGGTGGCTCATGCCTGTAATCCCAGCACTTTGGGAGGCCGAGGCAGGTGGATCATCTGAGGTTGGGAGTTCGAGACCACCCTGACCAACATGGAGAAACCCCATTTCTATTAAAAATACAAAATTAGCCGGGCGTGGTGGTGCATGCCTGCAATCCCAGCTACTCAGGGGACTGAGGCAGGACAATCGCTTGAATCCGGGAGGCGGAGGTTGCGGTGAGCCGAAATCGCACCATTGCACTCTAGCCTGGGCAACAAGAGCAAAACATGCCCCTCATTTGGTCCCTTTCAGATATATAACTAAATATATTTGGTGCAAAGAAAATTTTCTGCTTTTCTCTGCATTTCTTCCCATGCATTCCTATCAACTTTCCTGTATTTCCTTCATCTGAAAGTGAAAATGACCTATAAAAAGTGGAATTAGCAATTGTTCTTCTTGTTTGTTAAGATAATCTTAGGAGATGGCTCATCATAAGCAATTTCTTATGGACCCTAAAATGTGCTAGTTTTGGCTCAGATGTCTAAAGTATCAAGGTGGGAACAAATTCGTGTTCTTTATTTAAAGTCTTTAAATGTCAGTTCTTGGTCAAAGGGAAGGAGAAAGGTTCAGCTCACTGTTGAGCTGTGGGGAGGCAGCTTTCTTCTCCCAAAAGCCTTTCCCCCAAGATCCTTCTAGCATTTCATTTTCCTCTTTTGTAAAATGGGGCTGTTTTACTTCCTAATTAAAGCCTGTGGTAGCACTTTTAAAGAAGATCCTAAGATGTACGATGCTAGAGAAGTGAAAACTATCATTAATATATTTTAATCATCACATTAAATACCCACATAGACACACCCACTTCTTTGCCATTCAAGCAGATTTTGCAAAGGGGTAATTAACAGTAATGATGTCATCACCATTGCTGCTTTCATCCTGAAAGCTGTAAAGTTTCCAAATACTTACTAACTCCTGATTAGGCTTTTAAAACATACCAAATAAGGACAAACTCCCCATATCTGAGTGAAAGCCTGTGGAGAGAATCTTTTTGCTTTGTAAATGGAGTAAATGATCATTAAAAGTGGCCATACTTTTGGTAAGCCTACCAAAAACCCAGAGGGCAGCAGTCATGAAATAAAATGCTGAGACTGCGTTTTTGGAAAACTCAATGTGACTTTCTCCAAAGACTCTCAGAGACATGTACTTGTCTTTGAAGTCCTCACCAGGAGGTAAGGAGCTACAAGTTTCCTCTCCCCTGGCACCTGATGGGCAATTTTCCAGCCAATTTTTAAATGCCAAGCCTTCTGGAAAGTAGCTGACCAGCACATTGACAATCCAGACTTCAGCTATAGGAATGAAGCTGTTTGAAATTTGAATACAGTGAGCTCAAATCCCTTGCAGTGGGAAACCCTGTTCCCTTTTCCAGAATCTACAGATATTCCGCTAGGATAGTGGGATGGGGCACAGGAGAAACTTACATTTCACCCAGTGACTTCCAGCTTGCTCAGAACTCTCCATCATCCACATTTCACCTCTTGTTTTCTCTCCACTCCATGTCAACCCTGACATGAATAAAGCTCCCTTTCCTTGATTTCCCTAAACACCACTCACCAAAGCTGATGTGAGTGTCTAGCAGACTGTCAGTGAGGATTTGGAGGCAGCAATGGAGAGCAGCCTCAGAGAAGAGCACCAGGGAGAGTTTAAAACAGAAGAGTAGATCGCCATCAGCCATCCATCCATCTCCCCCCACCCTCCATTCCCACCAGGGACCCTTCACCGGGCATCTCTTCTATTCAGCTCTGCCTCTAGCCACATTGTGAAGCCATCGCCCTCTCCTTCACCCCAAATACCTCAATTTTTTTCTTTTAAATTTTTTTAATTTTTAATTTTATTATTTTTTTTGAGACAGGGTCTCCCTCTCTATTTTTTTGAGACAGGGTGTCACCCAGGCTGGAATGCAGTGGTGTGATCACTGCTCAATGCAGCCTCAAACTCCCGGGCTCAAAAGATCCTCCCACCTCAGCCTCTCAAGTAGCTGGGACTACAGGCGAGCTCCAGCATGCCCAGCTAACTTTTTATTTTTATTTTTTTAAGATGCAGGCCAGGTGCAGTGGCTCACACCTGTAATCCCAGTACTTTGGGAGTCTGAGGCAGCGGGATCATTTGAGGCCAGGAGTTCGAGACCAGCCTGGACAACGTGGTGAAACGCCGTCTCTACTAAAAATACAAAAATTAGCAGGGCATGGTGGCGGGCGCCTATAGTCCCAGATACTCGGGAGGCTGAGGCGCAAGAATCACTTGAACCTGGGAGGCGGAGGTTGCTGTGAGCTGAGATCATGCCACTGCACCCAGCTCACAAGTGGGAACAGAGCCAGACCATCTGAAAGAAAGAAAGGAAAAGAAAGAAAAGAAAGAAGAAAGAAAGAAAGAAGGAAAGAAGGAAAAAGAAGGAAAGAAGGAAAGAAGGAAAGAAGGAAAAAGAAGGAAAGAAGGAAAGAAGGAAAGAAGGAAAGAAGGAAAGAAAGAAGAAAGAAAGAAAGAAAGAAAGAAAGAAAGAAAGAAAGAAAGAAAGAAAGAAAGAAAGATGCAGTCTCACTGTAAATGCCTGGTCTTGAGCTCCTGATCTCAAGCGATCCTCTCACCTTGGCCTCCCAAAGTGCTGGGATTACAGGCAAAAGCTATCATGCCAGGCCTCAATTTTTCATTGTTTTCTTGTGCTGAGCAGTCTAGCTCTCTCTTCGCTTCAGTCCCAGGTCCCCTCTGCTCTGCTACAACCACAATGGTCCAACAGTTTGCTTTTCTAACAAAGACAATTATCCCCCAAGAAGAATTCTTTTTTGTCGTTCAGCAATGCTTTGGGCAGTAATTGACAGAAAAACTTATCTAATGATGGCTTAAATTAGCAGCTTTGAAACTTTTTTGGTCTCAGGACTCCTTGATGGTCTTAATTATTGAGGATCTTTGGGTATCAACTCCAGAAAAAAAAAAATTACTGAGGAGCCCAAAGAACTTTTGTTTGTGAGGGTTGTATCTATCAATATTTACTGTATTACCAATTTAAACCGAGAAAATTTAAAAATAAGCATTAATTCATTTTAAGTGTTTTTTTTTTTTTTTTTTTTTTAGACCTTGTCTCGCTCTGCTACCCACGTTGGAGTGCAGTGGTGCCATCTGGGCTTACTGCAACCTCTGCTTTCCAGGTTCAAGCAATTCTTGTGCCTCAGCCTCCTCAGTAGCTGGGATTACAGGTGTGTGCCATTGTGCACCACCACGCTTAACTAATTTTTGTATTTTTAGTAGAGACGGGATTTCGTCATGTTGGCCAGGCTGGTCTTGAACTCCTGGTCTCAAGTGATTCACTTGCCTCGGCCTCCCACAGTGCTGGGATTACAGGCATGAGCCACTACACCCAGCCCATTAATTCATTTAAAAATAACATTAATAAGCTCAATAATACATTTCTATGAAAAAATTTCCAAAACAAAAAAATTAGCGAAAAGAATGACATTGTTTTACCTTTTTGCAAATCTCTTTCATGTCTGACTTAATAGAAGACAGCTGGATTCTCTATCTGCTTCTGTCTATTGAAGAGCTATCAAACATGTAGCCTCTGGAAAACTCTACAGTATACTTGTGAGAGAATGAGGCTAAAAAAATAATGTCCTAATATTATGAAAATGAAGCCAGGCACAGTGGCTCACACCTGTAATCCCAGCACTTTCGGAGGCTGTGGCAGGCAGATCTCTTGAGCTCAGGAGTTCAAGACCAGCCTGGGCAACATAGTGAGACCCATTTCAAAAAATATATATATACACACACATTATATATATATATGTTTGTATGTATATACATATACACATACACATATATATGTGTATATGTACACACATATACATATACATGTGTATATATATAAAATCATGAAAATGTTTTGTCCTTGTGGGATCCCTTAAAGGGTTTTAGGGATCCCCAGAGATCTCCAGAATACCCTTTGAGAACTACTATCTTAAAACATACAGACATTAATTGTGTATTGATAAGAGGTCTGAGGTAGGTGGCTCTGGGTTGGTTTGGGTTATAATCTCCCCAGGTGCTTTCCTACCTTCCATTCGCCCACCACTGCATGTTGGCGTTTCAGCTTCATGCTTGTTGCAAGATGGCAGCCACAACTCCAGACATTCTGTCTTTGAAGCATATATTCAAAGGAAGGAGGAAGAAGCTGTATCCAGGGAGGCTGTAACTTTCTCTTCATCATTCTGTTTCTTACCAGGAAGATAAATTTTTTTCCAGAAGTACTCCAGCAGACTTCTCCTTGAACATTTTTGGCCCTGATGGGTCCATATGGCTACTCTCAACTGCAAAGGAAGATAGGGAGGCAAATCTCTGGCAAAAGCAAGATGCCTATGGTAGGCTGAAACCCAGCCTCCTTCATCCACTGGAGCTGGGCACAGGTTTGCCCAAACAAAATCAGGATGCTGTTAGCCACGTAGATGGGAGATTGGCTCTGTGGTAAGCAACAAACAGTGCCACCTCCAGCTCTTAAACTAATAAAGATTTCTCCTCCTACACCTTTATCCACAATAAGGAAGCAGAATGCGAAATTGACCACTGGCAGAACCTCAGACATGAGGCTTGGGATTTCTAGTAAAAATGTTCTCGTAGAAATCCCTGGTCAACTTGATCCACCAAGTGGGGTGAAAGTGTAGAAAAGCATTGCCTTTTTTTTTTGAGATGGAGTTTCACTCGTTGCCCAGGCTGGAGTGCAATGGCACTATCTTGGCTACTGCAGCCTCTGCCTCCCGGGTTCAAGCGATTTTCCTGCCTCAGCCTCCCGAGTAGCTGGGATTACAGGCATGTGCCACCACGCCGGCTAATTTTGTATTTTTAATAGAGACAGGGTTTCTTCATGTTGGTCAGGCTGGTCTTGAACTCCTGACCTCAGGTGATCCGCCCGGCTCAGCCTCCCAAAGTGCTGGGATTACAGGTGTGAGCCACTGCACCCAGCCGCTATTTTTCAAACATTAAAATGAACATTAAATTGAACGTGAAAATCCTTCATCATATAGATTCTCAAGGCCATCTCTAAGGTCATTTTATGAATATCTTATCAGAAAAGAGTTTTCTGTGGTTTCCTTGGATGTAAGATTTTTGTGGAGACAACAGAACTCCATGCTAAAGATTATCATAAAGATTAAAGAATATCATTTCACTTAAGTGGATTATCAAGCAAAGCTATGACTCCACATAATTGCAGTGCAGTGAGTGTCCAAAGATGATGAGCCACAAATTTGAAAACGCTTACTCAATCTTTCAGGAAACATTCATTGAGCAGTCTTGGTACATATAAATAAGAGTATTATTATTATTATTATTCTGAGACAGTTTCGCTCCTTCACAGGCTGGAGTGAAATGGTACAATCTCGGTTCACTGCAACCTCCACCCACCCGGGTTCAAGTGATTCTCCTGCCTCAACCTCCTGAGTAGCTGGGAGTATAGGCACCCGCCACCATGCCCCGCTAATTTTTGTATTTTTAGTAGAGACGGGGTTTCGCCATGTCGGCCAGTCTGGTCTCACACTCCTGACCTCAGGTGATCCACTTGCCTTGGCCTCCTAAAGTGCTAGGATTACAGGTGTGAGCCACCGTGGCCGGCCAAGTATTATTATTTGAAACTTATACCAAAAGGAAGTCTAGTCGCATACAACACAAAAATAAAACAAAATAAATTGGACATCTACAGTAAGATTTTTTAAAATCAACTTTTTTCTAACCAAGTGAAGAAATTGGACAGGAAGGAAAAGAGGACAGGAAAAATAGAATGAAGCCTAGGTTAGTGTCTAAAACTCATGACATAGCATAGAGTGGGTTTTTTGGGTTTTTGTTGTTTGAGACAGGGTCTCATTTTGTCATCCAGGCTGGAGTGCAGTGGCGCCATCGCAGCTCACTGCAACCTCTGCCTCCTGAACTCAAGCAATCCTCCCACCTCAGCCTCCCGAGTAGCTGGGACTCTAGGTGCAGGCCACCATGCCCAGCTAATTTTTGTATGTTTTGTAGAGACAGAGTTTTGCCATGTTGCCCAGGCTGGTCTCAAACGCCTTGCCTCAAGTGATCCACCCACCTCAGCCTCCCAAAGTGCTGGGATTACAGGCATGAGCCACAGCGCCTGGCTAACATGTATTGTTTGTTTGTCTGTTTTTAAATTTTTCATTGCTATGAAGTATGTTTCATTTGAGTTTGATTGTCATAAATATCTTGCTGGTTAAATCCCAAGTCAAAACTACAACTTTGGCTGGGTGCGGTAACTCACGCCTGTAATCCCAGCACTTTGGGAGGCCGAGGCCGGCAGAACCCCTGAGGTCGGGAGTTCGAGACCAGTCCGATCAATATGAACAAACTCCGTCTCTACTAAAAAAATACAAAATTAGACAGGCATGGTGGAAGGCACCTGTAATCCCAGCTACTGGGGAGGCTGAGACAGGAGAATCGCTTGAACCCAGGAGGCGGAGGTTGCAGTGAGCCGAGATCGTGCCATTGCACTCCAGTCTGGGCAACAAGAGTGAAACTCCGTCTCAAACAAAACAAAACAAAACAAAACAAAACAAAACAAAAACTACAACCTTGGGATTTGACATTTTAAGAGAACATTTTTGTTTGTGTGGTTTTTTTTGGGGGGGATGAGCTTTTTTTTTTATGTCTTCTAATAAAAGAAAACGGGAACATGTACAGAACATGCAGGTTTGTTACATAGGTATACATGTGCTCTGGTGGTTTTCTGCACCTAACCACCCATCCTGTAAGTTCCCTCCCCTCACCACCTACCCCTCAACAGGCCCTGGTGTGTGTTGTTCCCCTCTTTGTGTCCATGTGTTTTCAATGTTCAACTCCCACTGATAAGTGAGAACATGCGGTGTTTGGTTTTCTGTTCCTGTGTTAGTTTGCGGAGGATGGTGGACATGTACTGTTTTTAGAGGTGTCAAAGAACAAAGTTTCAAGAAACTGAGTTGTAAAGATCTAATTGGTTTTTATTCGCGATTCATGAATTGGGTAATATCCTGTGTACAAAATAGAAGGAGCTTTGCTGGTCTTGGCAGACTGACCAGCTTTTGTAAGGCAAACCCAGCAGGAAAAAGGAAACAACATAATGCAAAATCGTATTGATTAACATCGGGTTACTTCAGGTTACTTTACTTGTGCGGGTTAAAGCAGAAGGGATGCCTTTGTCCATTTTGTGCTGCTATAACAGAATACTTGTGCTATGGTTTGAATACTTGTCCTCTCTGAAACTCATGTTGAATCTTAATTTCTAATGCGACAGTATTAAGAAGTGGGGACTTAGCCGGGCGCAGTGGCTCAAGCCTGTAATCCCAGCACTTTGGGAGGCCGAGTCAGGTGGATCACTTGAGGCCAGGAGTTTGAAACAAGCCTGGTCAACATGGTGAAACCCCATCTCTACTAAAAAGTACAAAAATTAGCCAGGTGTGGTGGCATGCACCTATAGACCTAGTTACTAGGGAGGCTGAGGCACAAAAATTGCCTGAACCCAGGAAGCAGAGGTTGCAGTGAACTGAGATTGCGCCACTACACTCCAGCCTGGGCGGCAGAGTAAGACCATGTCTGGAAAAAAAAAAAAAAAAAGAGGTGGGGCCTTTAAGAGGTGGTTGGATTAATGGACTGATGGGTTATCACAAGAGTGGATCTGTTATAAAAGACAGTTGGGCTCTCAGAGCCCCTCTCACCCTATGATGTCTTCTGCCATGTTATGAACGCAGCACAAGGCCCTCACCAGAAGCTGACCAGATGGACTTCTCAGCCTTCAGGACTGTGAAGAAATTAATTTTTATTCTTCATAAATAATCTAGTCTTGGCCAGATGCAGTGGCTCACATTTGTAATCCCAGCACTTCGGGAGGCCAAGGCGGGTGGGCCACCTGAGCCCAGGAGCTGAGGCAGGAGAATCACTTGAACCCGGGAGGCAGAGGCTGCAGTGAGCTGAGATGGTGCCATTGCACTCCAGCCTGGACCACAAGAGCGAAACTCCATCTCAAATCATCATCATCATCATCATCATCATCATGTCTCAGATATTCTGTTATAGCAACAGAAAACAGACTAAGGCAGTTTCAGACCGGGTAATTAACAAAAAACAGAAATTTATTTCTCACAGTTCTAGAGGCTGGCGATTCCAAAATCAAAGCACCTTAACAAGGGCTTTCCTGCTGCATCCTGGCATGGCAGAAGGCAGAAGGGCAAGAGAGGGATAACCTCTGTGTCTTCACATGGCAGAAGAGCAGGAGAGAGTGAACCTACTGCCACAAGCCCTTTTTTTAATTTTTTTTTAATTTTAATTTTTTTTCGAGACGGAGTCTCGCTCTGTCGCCCAGGCTGGAGTGCAGTGGCGCGATCTCAGCTCACTGCAAGCTCTGCCTCCCGGGTTCCCGCCATTCTCTTGCCTCAGCCTCCCGAGTAGCTGGGACTACAGGCACCGCCACCATGCCCGGCTAGTTTTTTGTATTTTTTAGTAGAGACGGGGTTTCACCGTGTTAGCCAGGATGGTCTCGATCTCCTGACCTCGTGATCCGCCCGTCTCGGCCTCCCAAAGTGCTGGGATTACAGGCTTGAGCCACCGCGCCCAGCCACAAGCCCTTTTTATAATGGCATTAATCGATTCATGAGGGTGGTACCCTCTCTGATTTCTTGAAAGGCCCTATCTGACAAGTGAACAGCTTAGGCTTTGGTTTGGTGACATGGAAACAGCATGAGTGACTCCATTTTGGGTTGTTCCGTTGGGGCTTTGTGCAGGAGCTCAGTCTAATCAGTGGCCTCCATAAATTGTATTTAACAGAGATGAATTTCAAATTTGATGCTTAACAGCCAGCAGCCAATTAAAAGACGGAAATGCAATTAATACACAATTCCACTGTTTCTAAGGAAAATTTTGTCTCCCAGGCCCACACACATACATACATAGAGGCATTGTGATATTTAAAAAACCAAAAACAAACTTTGAAACCCATCTCTATAATAAATAAGGAGCTAAATCGGACTACTTATTAACATCTTCAACATAGGTGGGGGGCATAATGCCAAGGCAAGTTTCCATAAATGTTATACCGCAAATGCTCACCCTGATCAGGCACAGGTACACAGCTCTTTGATGGTCCAGCTTCAGCCAGAAGTAAAATTTCAAGACAACAGAGGTTTGCAAACAGCAAGATGCAAATGAGAGATCAGTACACTCTAACATTAATAAAGGACAAGCTTGACAAGAAAAAGTAAAATAAATCAGTAACAATTTTTTTTTTTTTTTTTTTTGAGACGGAGTCTCGCTCTGTCGCCCAGACTGGAGTGCAGTGGCCGGATCTCAGCTCACTGCAAGCTCCGCCTCCCGGGTTTACGCTATTCTCCTGCCTCAGCCTCCCGAGTAAGCTGGGACTACAGGCGCCAGCCACTTCGCCTGGCTAGTTTTTTGTATTTTTTAGTAGAGACGGGGTTTCACCGTGTTAGCCAGGATGGAATCAGTAACAATTTTTTAGAAATAATTGGTACAGGTTGAATTTCAGTGAGATTATCTAGTAATCATAGATGATGGGAGTGGGCAGAGAACAAAGAAACGGAGGATAAAGTTTTAAAACTATATGTTTAACATCCCCACATGAGAATTCAAAGTATCCTAAGAACAGAAATACTGGAACAAAACAGTTGTGTAAAAACCTAATAAATAGAAAAGTTAGAAAAACAAAAATTAGGCCGGGTGCGGTGGCTCATGCCTGTAATCCCAGCACTTTGGGAGGGCAAGGCGGGTGGATCACCTGAGGTCAGGAGTACGAGACCAGCCTGGCTAACATGGTGAAACCCTGTCTCTACTAAAAATACAAAAATTAGCCAGGTGTGGTGGCTCATGCCTGTAATCCCAGCTACTTAAAAGGCTGAGGCACGAGAATTGCTTGAACTCAGGAGGTGGAAGTTGTAGTGGACTGAGATAGTACCACTGCACTCCAGCCTGGGGGACAGAGTGAGGCTGTCTCAAAAAAAAAAAAAAAAAAGAAAAGAAAAAAAATTAGTTAAGGTTATCTTCTGATGTCATTTAAAAGGAAACAAAGGCCGGGCACAGTGGCTTATGCCTGTAATCCCCGCACTTTGGAAGGCCGAGGCGGGTGGATCACTTGAGGTCAGGAGTTTGAGACCAGCCTGGCTGACATGGCAAAACCTCATCTCTACTAAAAATACAAAAATTAGCCAGGTGTAGTGGCACACATCTGTAGCCCGAGCTACTCGGGAGGCTGAGACAGGAGAATCCCTTGAACCTGGGAGGTGGAGTTTGCAGTGAGCTGAGATCACACCACTGCACTCCAACCTGAGAAACAGAGTGAGACTGTCTCAAAAGAAAAGAAAAGGAAACAAGAAGATTTTTTTGTTTGTTTGTTTGTTTGTTTTTTGAGACGGAGTCTCACTCTGTTTTCCAGGCTGGAGTGCAGTGGCCCAGTCTTGGCTCACTGAAACCTCCACTTCCCGGGTTCAAGGGATTCTCCTGTCTCAGCCTCCCAAGTAGCTGGGATTACAGGCGTGCGCTACCATGCCCAGCTAATTTTGTTTTGTTTTATTTGTCTTTTTAGTAGAGACGGGGTTTCACCACGTTGGTCAGACTGGTCTCGAACTCCTGACCTCAGGTGATCCGCCTGCCTCGGCCTCCCAAAGTGCTTGGATTGTAGGCCTGAGCCATCAGGCCCAGCCGGAAACAAAAAGTTTAGTAATCTACATAAACTCCATAAATTGAAAGGGAAATAATGAATAAAAATTAAACCTAAAAGGAAACAGGGTATGGTAAAATTTTACCAATTAAAGAATTAAATGTAAACCGACTGAACTCTCCTATTAAAAAATGGCAGCCTACCCACTGCCTACAATGAAATCTAACAACTTGTTGCAAACAAGAGACACACAAACCAAAATCATCAAGAGAGTAACAATGTTGGAGGATATTCCCGTGCGAACAGAAGAAAAGCTGGGATTACTATTTTAGTAGCAGATAAGGCAGATGTCATGTCAGCAAAAGGCAGTACAACAAATAAATTGGGTCATTACATAATGCTCAAATGTATATTACATTATGAAAATTGAAAATACCGAATGTATGTGTTAAAAATCATTGTAACAAATCCACAAAAGAAAATAGACAAAAAGGCAAGAAGAGGTAAACACAAATATGATTTCAACTGGAATCCTCAATATTCCATTTCTGGAAAAACTAGACAAAAACTAAATTGAAAAATACTGTGTAATTGAATAATTCATTCAAAAAACTGTTTTCAGGGCTTACTAGGTTTTAAGTCTGTGCTACATGCTAGAAGACAAGTCCATGAACAATATGAATTTAACAGACCTATGGAGAGATTAGAGATGGGACAAGTTAATATTGTCACTTTTCAAGTGTACATAGATCATACCATCTGCAAACAAACATATAAAAAAACTAAGATCCTATATTGGACAATAAAGACTCATTATTTCATTAGTTTAGCACACATTAACCAGTTTATTCAATGTATTAGGTTGTTTTGATATTCACAGAAAGGTAGAAATACCATCTGCCAAATGGTCAAAACAACATGGCAATAAAATTTAAAAACATAAAAGCCAGCGGGGCGCAGTGGCTCACGCCTGTAATCCCAGCACTTTGGGAGGCCGAGGTAGGCAGATCACCTGAGGTCAGGAGTTTGAGACCAGCCTGACCAACATGGTGAAACCCCATCTCTACTAAAAAGACAAAAATTAGCTGGGTGTGGTGATGCACGCCTGTAATCCCAGCCTCTGAGTAGGAGGCTGAGGCAAGAGAATTGCTTGAACCCGGGAGGTGGAAGTTGCGGTGAGCTGAGATGGCACCACTGCACTCCAGTCTGGGTGATAGAGTGAGGCTCAAAAAAAAAAAAAAAAGGACAATTTAGTAGCAGTAGGTACACTTACATTGTTGTATAACCATCACCACTATCTTTCTCTAGAATGCTTCCCTCATCTCACACTGAAGCTCTATACCCATTAAAAAATAACTCCTGATTCTTCCCTCTCCCCAGGAAATTTGCTTTTGAGCTTAAACTGTTTTGAGTTAGATACTTATACCTTGTAATTAAGAGTCAGCTAACACAACTTTGTAAGAGAATATATATATATTCTATATATATTTTATATATTCTATATGTATGTTCTATATATGGTTTATATATTCTATATATATATGAGAGAGAGAGAGAGAGAGAGAGAGAGAGACAGAGTCTTACTCTGTTACCCAGGCTGGAGTGCAGTGGCACGGTCTCGGCTCACTGCAGCTTCAACCTCCTGTGCACAACTGATCCTCCCACTTCAGCCTCCTGAGTTGTGGGACTACAGGCATGTACCACCATGCCTGGTTAAATTTAAAAATTTTTTTTGTAGACACAGGGTCTCACTATGTTGCTCAGGCTGGTCTTGAACTCCTGAACTCAAACTATCCTCCTCCCTTAGCCTCCCAAAGTGCTGGGATTATAGGCATGAGCCACTGTACCCAGCAGAGAATATTTGTTTGTTTGTTTGTTTTGAGATGGAGTTTCACTTTTGTTGCCCAGGCTAGAGTGCCATGGTGCGATCTTGGCTTACTGCAACCTCCACCTCCTGGGTTCAAGTGATTCTCCTGCCTCAGCCTCCCAAGTAGCTGGGATTACAGGCATGTGCCACCATGCCTGGCTAATTTTGTACTTTTGGTAGAGATGGGGTTTCACCATGTTGGTCAGGCTGGTCTCGAACACCTGACCTCAGATGATACATCCACCTTGGCCTCTCAAAGTGCTGGGATTACAGGTATGAGCCACCTCGCCCAGCCTGTTTTTAAAACAATGAAAACAGAATACAGCATATACAATTATATATAACAAGAACTATAAAAGTATTCAAACTCTTTGTCACAATAATTTTATTCTGGAGAATATAACCCAAAGAAGAATCCTCCACCACCACCACATACACACACACACACAAACTATATTGAACAAAAGGATTCATAGCAGACCACTGATAATAATAAATTATGAAAACAACATGATATACTACAATATGAATGACAACTAAGAAAAAAATTATAATGACATGTGTGTACCATGTACAAACATGAAAATATTTGATATGTTTTTACTGTGCCCCCACCCAAATCTCAACTTGAATTATATCTCCGAGAGTTCCCACATGTTATGGGAGGGATCCCGCAGGAAGTAATTGAATCATGGGGACCGGTCTTTCCCATGCTATTCTCATGATAGTGAATAAATGTCATGAGATCTGATGGGTTTATCAGGGGTTTCTGCTTTTGCTTCCTCCTCATTCTCTCTTGCTGTCACCATGTAAGAAGTGCCTTTTGCCCTCTGCCATGATTGTGAGACCTTCCTCGGCCACGTGGGACTGTAAGTCCAATTAAACCTCTTTCTTTTGTAAATTGCCGGGTCTCAGGTACGTCTTTAGCAGCATGAAAACAGACTAATACAATGTTCATATAAAATAATATAAAGTAAAAGAAACAAGAAAAATTGCAGACACGCACTGATTGTAACTACAAAGGAATGAATGACCTGAATGCACACTTCACAAAAGAGGGTGTTTGAATGGCCATCAGGCTCATGTAAAGTTGCTCCATGTCATTAATCATCAGGGAGTTGCAAAGTAAAACCACAATGCAATACCACTTCACACCCACCAGAATGGCTCAAATTAAAAAAGACAATACCAAGTGTTGACAAGTATTTGGAATAACCAACACTCCTATACACGGTTGCTGGGAGTGTACATTGGTACAATCATGTTGGAAAGCTGTTTGGCAGTATCTATTCCACTCCTGGGCATACACCCAAGAGAAATTCATGTACTTGAATATTCATAGCAGCACTGTTCCTAATAGCCCCAAACTGAAAACTATTCCAATGCATGTCAGCAGTAGAATGGAGCAAGAAATTGTGGATAGTCACACAATAGAATACGCAGGGGTCAGCATTCTATGGCCTGCAGGCAAATTCCAGCCTGCTCCCTGTTTTTTGTAAATAAAGTTTTATTGGAACACAGCTGCACTCATTTGTTTATGTATTGTCTATGACTGCTGTCACCCTACAATTGCAGGGTTAAGTAATTGCGCTAGAAATCACATGGCCCCCAAGCCTAAAATATTTACCATCTGGCCTTCAACAGAAAGTTTGCTGACCTGGGCTACGGAGCAATGAGAATGAACGAACTGCAACTACATGCAATAACTGAATGAATCTCACAGATTGTTGAGGGGGAAAAAGAAAAGCCAGATCCACAATCGTACGTGTTGTATGATTCCATTTACATAAAGCACAAAACCAGGTGAAACTATTCCTTTCTGTGAAAAGTCAGGATAGCGACTACCCTTGGGGAGGTAGTGTCTGAAATAGGGCATGGCACAATGGTAATGTTCTGTTTCTTGTTCTGGGTGTTGTGAACAATAACCAGGCCGGGCGAGGTGGCTCACACCTGTAATCCCAGCACTTTGGGAGGCCATGGTGGACGGATCACTTGAGGCCGGGAGTTCGAGCCTAGCCTGGACAACATGATGAAACCCCGTCTCTACTAACAATACAAAAATTAGCCGGGTGTGGTGGCGCATGCCTGTAGTCCCAGCTACTCGGGAGGTTGAGGCAGGAGAATCTCTTGAACCCGGAAGGCGGAGATTGCAGTGAGCTGAGATCAACACTGCACTCTAGCCTGGGCCACAGAGTGAGACTCTGTCTCAAAAAAAAAGAAAAAAAAACCCCAACACACACACAATAACTGGCCAGGCACCGTGGCTCACGCCCGTAATCCCAGCACTTTGGGAGGCTGAGGCAGGTGGATCACCAGGTCAGGAGTTCAAGACCAGCCTGGCCAAGATGGTGAAATCCCATCTCTACTAAAAAAATACTCCTTGACCTTGTTGTAACTTTTGTGGAAAAAAAAAATCAAGTAAGAGTGGATCATGATTTAAACCCATATTGTTCAAGGGTCAACTGTATCGGGAAATGGAGAGACCTACTTTGTTTTTTGTTTGACATCTGCTGCAATGGGAGAGAAACCTACTTTGGGGGACAGGCTAACCCTTCATTTACAGGTGACAAACAGGCCATCTGAGCTACGCGGCCTGGTCAGGAGGACACGGCACTGGGAGACCTTCCCCAGGGTGTGACCTTTGGCAGGTTAGGTCCCCACCCTGGCATCCCTTCCAGCCCGGGCATTCTGCGACTCCAGGAACGTTTCCGGCACCAGGCACGCCCTGGGACGGTCCCCAGCCTGGCCTCCGCCCCCATCGAGTGGGTGCGGGTGCCGCAGCTGGGAGCAGGCAGGGGCCCGGGGCCGCCCCACCCCGACTCCCGAACCGCGGCGCCCTCTGGCGGCCACGCTGGGAGGGACTGGGCTCATCGGGGGCGTGGCTCGCCCCGGAGGCTCCGCCCCTTCTCCCCAGGGTGGGGCCGGGGTGGTGATTACCGGCAGAGGCTGTAGAGGTTTCGCAAGGACGTGACCTTTATGGGAAAAAAACCACTGTGTCACGCATGGTTGCCAGCCGGGGCCAGCGAGCTGAACTAGTTTTCCGAAGCCCGCAGGAGGAGGAGCCTGAGCGGAAACGTCCAGCCCAGTGACTCGCTGCCTTCTGGCCCTCCAGGACCGCGGCGGCGCGTCCTGAGCCCGGGGCACCCGCTGGGGCACGAGCCCGCACCCCGACTGCATCCGGGCCTGCCGTCGGGGCTACGTCACTGTCTACACTGGGAGTCAGCGGAATGAGGGTACTCTCGCCTCTCTTCCTTCAATTCCAGAAGTGAGGCCCGGCAGTCCAGGCTGGTCTAACCAGGCGCCCACCGAGCTGGGGTTTGGATTGGAAGGGCAGATGGGAAACGACAGAAGTAGGATACTTTGCGAATAAAGAACAAGGGAGTTGGGTGCTTTAGCCACAGAATAGGTTCAGCCAAGGTCGTTCAGAGGTGCCCAGCAAGAGGGGAGTGGCTACCCCTCCCCCATCCTGATCTGAGGCATGCGTAGGGGGCGGGTGGCACAGGGGCTGTGTGTGTCCTTACTAGGGCCTGAGAAAAACCTAGGGACTGGGAGGCAGGAGGACTGGGTACCCACTGGGTCCCAGCTCCACCTTCACCTGTCACTCTGGGGAGCAGGTCACTTAACCTCTCTGGGCCTCAGTTTCCTCACTTGAAGAATAAGGGGTCTGGATAAGATTGTGGAATATGTTTGGAGTACTATCTGAGGCCTAGGAACTGAAAGCCCCTGTCCTGACACCATCCAGTAAGTCAGAGAAAAAGGAAGGGTCAGAGACCCAGGCTGTCACTCACCCGGTTCTCTTTCTATAGCTCCCTTACAAATTCTCACATGGGCTTCAATTCCCTTCAGCAAACAATTGTGCACTTCCGCCTTTGTGCCAAACACAGGCTCAGGCCCAACGTTTCTGGGGCCTGGGGCAACAGTACGCAGGGAGGACCACAGGCTGTATGTCTGAATATTTAAAAGCTACACATCAAGCTAACAAACTGTTAAATAAAACATGTTTTATCCTCCTATCTGAGCAGATACACCTTCCTAACAATCTGGAAGGTCAAGTTCAAGTTTGCAATTCTTGCATTCCTTAGCATTCTAGGTGTGATGGCACAGAGAGTGGCCCCAGCTTAAGGCCATGGCGTGGCTTCCTTCTATTCCCAGGCCGGATCCATCCCATGCTATGAGGGATCTTTCACGTCGTCATATCCAAGCTCTGTCCCCATCTCTGCAAATGTCTGCCCCCTAAAGGGTCACCTCTCTAGTGTGCACATTGGTGAGACCATCCACCTTCAGGAGACTGGACCTAGAGAAGTGGGTTCAGAACCTGTTGGCAGGGAATTCCCAGGTCGCAGGTATCCAGGACATGGTTCTGGGTGGGCAAGTGTCTTGGCCCCAGTGACTCCTTGCCCTGTGTCTCCCTGCCTCTTGCCCTGTCTGAAGACGACACCAGCCAGACATTGTGGGGTGCAGACTTGGATCAAGCACAGCCCCTCCAAGGAGGCCATCCATCCAAACACTATGAACTTTGGCTGGGTGCAGTGGCTCAGGCTGGACGCAGTGGCCCACGCCTGTAATCTCAGCACTTTGGGAGGCTGAGGTGGGTGGATGACTTGAGGTCAGGAGTTTGAGACCAACCTAGACAATGTGGCGAAACCCAGTGTCTACTAAAAATACAAAATTGGCGGTATTGGCTCAAGCCTGTAATCCCAGCACTTTGGGAGGCGAAGCCAGGCCCGGATCCACAGTTCAGGAGATGAGACCATCCTGGCTAACACGGTGAAACTCCGTCTCCTACTAAATACAAAAAAATTAGCAGGGGCCGAGGTGGTAGCCTGTACTCCCAGCTACTTTCGGAGGCTGAGGCAGGAGAATGAAGCGTGAACCCAGGAGGGGCTTGCAGTGAGCTGAGATCCGGCCACTGCACTCAGCCTGGGCAACAGAGGCCAGACTCCGTCTCAAAAACAAACAAACAAACAAACAAAAAAACAAAAATTAGCCAGGCATGGTGGGGCATTGCCTGTAATCAGCTCGGAGGCTGAAGCAGAGAATTGTTTGAACCCAGGAGGCAGAGGTTGCTGTGAGCCAAGAGCGCACCACTGTACTCCAGCCTGGGTGACAGAGCGAGACTCAGTCTCAAAACAAACAAACAAACAAACACTGAATTCAAGGCAGATGCCTGCAAGTGAAAAGGGAGGGCACTGGGAGGGGATTCATTTCTTAGAGGTGGTAGCGCTTATGCTAAGCATAGCAGGTGGATTGAGATTTCAGCAGGTGGAGAAGTGGGGAAAGAAAGGAGCAAAGCAAAGGCCCAGGGCTACACAGGGTTGGGGTGTCTATGAATTGTCACTACAGGGCAGAAAAGCTGGAGGGCAAATCTGTGTCCTCCAGATAGCAGGCAAAGCCTCCAGTAGTCGCCAGCTGTCTTAATTAATCGGTAATTCTTACCAATTCCAAGGTGGGGAAGCCTGGCCAAAATGGCAAAACCCCATCTCTGCTAAAAATACAAAAATTAGCCAGGCATGGTGGCCGGCGCCTGTAGTTCCAGCTACTTGGGAGGCTGAGGCAGGAGAATTGCTTGAACCCAGGAGGCGGAGGTTGGCAAAATCATGCATCTTGGGCCATCACTATTTCTCAAGGTCACTTACACACCCGTCCTCCCTCCTCCGGCTCCTTTTATGGGCTACCAACTGCATGATGAGTGAGAGCTAGCATGGGCACAAAACTACCCCAGGAGGGCCGGGTACAGTGGCTCACGCCTGTAATACCAACACTTTGGGAGGCCGAGGCGAGTGGATCATTTGATGTCAGGAGTTCGAGACCAACCTGGCTAGCATGGTGAAACCCCATCTTTACTAAAAATACAAAAAAAAAAAAAAAAAAAAAATTAGCCAGGTGTGGTGGTACTCACCTATTGTCCCAGCTACTCAGAAGGCTGACACAGGAGAATTGCTTGAACCCAGGAAGCAGAGGTTGTACTGCACTCCAGCCTGGGGGACAGAGTGAGGCTCCGTCTCAAAAACAAAAACAAAAAAATCCCTCCCCTAGCAGCCCACGAGTGGCTGGAGTAAGCTCTGAAAGGGCAGGTCTTTCTCCCATCTTGAGCTTAAAGTTTCTCTCCCAGGGGACGTCAGTCAATCACATTTTCTGTAATAACCCTGGGCCACCTGCTTTTCTCCCTGGAGCAAGGTTTTGATTAAGGGCTGTTTATCCTCCCAAGTCGGTGGTACCAGCTCACTTGGTGGATGGGCTCCTTCCTTTTTATGCCAAGAGTCTCTGATACCTCCTTATTTTCCACTTGGGAGAAATGTTTCAGTTCACAGGTGGAGAAGAAGGTCTTCCTTAGTGGTATCCCAGTGCCAGAGCACCAGGCCCCCTGTCCTGGAGAAGATTGAAGGCAAGGTGGACCCAATAAGCTGCGAACAAAGGTTGTGGGTGCAGACAGGTTGGCTTTTACAGTCGAGATTCAGCCTCTGGACTGCTGTTGGGAGAGTGGGGGCTTCACTGGGCCAAGGCTTGGCGTGATGGCTACAGGGACACCTCCGACACTGGTGGTCACAATGAGAGGGCTGCCCATCACTCTCATCTAATAAGCGGGGCGAGTCCAACCCTGGGGACGGAGATGTCATTTGAGAGGCCTCCCCCACCCACATCCCTACCCCATCCCTCGTATTCTCTTCTTTCCAGCAGGTTAGACAAGTTCAGCCACATTTTGGCTTTCAAGGCTCAAATGGAAGAAAGCAAAAATTCCCTAGGGCACCGTGGCCTGAGATGCCTAGATTCACATCCGGAACCCTTTTTGTGGGCAGGGAACTCCTGGCTTCCTCTCATCAGCCCTGGCTCACCAAGTCCTGCGTGGCCAGAACTTGGCAGGTTGCCATGGATACCTGGAAGTGCTGTCCCAGCAGACAGCAGAGGCTTGCTGGGGCCAGGAGAATGTGGGGGCACCTGAACTGCTGGCCAGAAGGGCTAAACAGGCCCCCCTGCCACCCTCATTTTGATCAGACCCCCTCCACCAGTCTCCTAAAAAAGGGCTTTCCAAACTTTACTGGGCACAGGAATCCCCCTCTCCGCCGACCTGGTTAAAATGCAAATACTGGCCGGGCGTGGTGGCTCACGCCTGTAATCCCAGCACTTTGGGAGGCCGAGGCGGGTGAATCACAAGGTCAAGAGATCAAGACCATCCTGGCCAACATAGTGAAACCCTGTCTCTACTAAAAATACAAAAAATTAGCTGGGCATAGTGTAGTCACAGCTACTCATGAAGCTGAGGAAAGGGAATCGCTTAAATCCGGGAGGTGGAGGTTGCAGTGAGCCAAGATCGCACCACTGCACTCCAGCCTGGGCAACAGAGTGAGACTCCGTCTCAAAAAAAAAAAAAAAAAAAAAAAATGGAGATGCTGATTCAACAGGTCTGGGGCAGGGGCAGAAGGTGCTGAGATTGTGTTTTCCTAACCAGCTCTCAGGTACTGCTGCTGGCCCACCGGCCACACTGAGTAGCCAGGACCTAAACTAAGTCCTGGTGGGTTTCAGAAACCTCAGTCAGATTCCGAAGGTCCCGATTCCTGGACCCACTGCCTTAGGCCACCACTACCAGCCTTAACTCCAATGGGAACCTGTAGCCTGCCTGTAGTGGAAGGACTCTCTCTCCAGTCCGTTTTTGGATCATTCACCATCAGCCACTTCAAAGAAAGGAAATCAGCAGCCTGCATTTCGGGGAAACGTTTTAAGCTGTCCTGTCCCTTCTCCAGCTCTCCAAGTTATATAATGCATCCTTGTTGAAAATGCTGATAATGCTATTTGGGTGGCAGGAAGCCAATGTTGGGCTACATATTGCTTGGGGCTGGGGCTGGGGTCAGGGAAGGGGGCAGGGTCTGGGGAGGGTTTAAGGAGAGAAAGCGGCCAGGCAGATGGAGAGACGACGGGAGGGCCAGGGTGGTCAAGGCCCAGGGATAAAGCCGATTGGTATGTCAGCAAAATCTGTCACTGGCTTTAGTGATTCGAAAGGCAGACACATTCTTTCATCTCTGTTAATCCTTATCTGATACAGAGGATTTTCCTGACATTAAATCTGGAGAAAGAAAAATAAGCACTCAAACCTGCACAAGCAACTATGCCTCTTCACCCCTTGCTCCCGCCCCCCGACCCCCACCTTCACTTCTCTCTCAGACCATTTTTAGCATTTGTGACTGCCTGACTTGGGAGATGGATGGGCTGGGGGAGTGGAGGGGCACCTCAGAGGAGCGGGACCAGACAGACTCCCAAGACGGTAAGCAACATTTGAGTACCATTCATTAATGCTTCTCTGCAGGGGTTTCCTCTCCATCCATTTCCTTGCTGGGTTGTCAGTGATGCCATCTGAGTTGCTGTCAGGGCTGTAGCCTGGCGAAGGGTTTCCTAATGGATCCAAGCTGCCCATTTGCAGGGAGCTGCTGAGTGCCTGTTGTTACTGGTTTGTCTTAGCCCAACACCAGGGTCATTAGGAAGGAAGGGATGTAAGGAAGAAAGAAAGGCAGGGCATTCAGGAGGAAGTGTGGAGGTGTGGGAGGGTTCTCACAGGGCCCTCCCGGGCACTAGGTGACCTGTCCTTTCTCCCCTCAGGTAGGGATCCCACGGCTGGCTGGTCCTAAGCCACCGGGTGGATGAAAGGCCGAGGGATGTTGGTCCTGCTTCTGCATGGTGAGTTCTCCTGCTGGTGGGTGCAGGGGTTGGGAAGAGGCATGGAAGCCACAGAGTTTCTGCCCAAGGAGTCTTTAAAGTGGCTTCTGGGACAGCTGTATCTGGACACTTCTGATCAGGTTTCACTGACCCTGTGATTGTGGGGGAGGGGATAGAGAAAGCAAGAAAACAGCAGGTGGTGGGGGTTTTTCTTTGCTTAAAACAAAACTCCTGAGCCGAATATATGAAACAGTCCTCTTGGTGATTTTCTTATTCTAATTTCAGATATGAATTCATTGGTGTAATAACCAAAAGCTACAGTTCTACAGTGGTTTTTTTCTTTTCTTTTCTTTTCTTTTTTTTTTTTTTTGAGATGGAGTCTCGCTCTGTCACCCAGGCTGGGGTGCAGTGACATGGCTCTTGGCTCACTGCAACCTCTGCCTCCCAGGTTCAAGTGATTCTTGTGCCTCAGCCTCCTGAGTAGCTGGAACTACAGGCACCTGCCACCATGCCCAGCTAATTTTTTGTATTGTTAGTAAAGACGGGGTTTCGCCATGTTGCCCAGGCTGGTCTTGAACTCTTGACCTCAGGTGATCCGCCTGCCTTGGCCTCCCAAAGTGCTGGGATTACAGGCGTGAACCACCATGCCCGGCCTACAGTGGTTTCTAATCACATTATTTTAAACTCATTTAGTTAAAAACAAAAGTCCCTTAAAAAAAACCATCTTCCTAAAGGAAAAAGAAAAAATGAAAAATGTCTTAGAATTGTGCGATTATGGGATATTGAAGTTATTTGTCAAAGTTTCTCGCTCTGCTATGTGCACTTTAATATACCAAGAAGACTTGTTATGAAATATTTTGCCCGGCTCTAGCTGTTCCAATCTGACTGAGGTAGCCTGAGGAAAAATCCTTTAAATTCTTCAGTAAATGATTCTACACAAAGAATCTGTTTTTTTCTAACCCTCGAGTGAATTTAATTCTTTGAGATATGATCTATGTAATAGACTTCTGTATGCGATGCTGGTAGAGAACATTTTACCGGATCATTCTAAAACGGGAGTAATGGAGTTTTCTTCTTCTTTATTCCACCTTTTCAAAAACCAGAACTTGCTCTGTTCAGTCACCCAACAGGCATACACTGTGTGCCTTCAATACGCTCAAGGGATATTTATGAGGGATATAATAGCATGGTCTTTGTCCTTGAGAAAATTCTTTTATAAGAGATTCAATAAATAAGCAATAAAAAAAAATTGGAGCAAGGCACATGGAACGCTGTGATAAATAGGACATGACTTCCTACCTCGAGGAGGCTCTAAAGAACGGAGGTTGATATTTATATAATTACTAACAGCCAACTTCTTGCCATTCCTCCTACCTTGAAAAAATATGAAATTTGATTGACTCATTGGGATAGACCGTTTGCTTCCAACAGCCAGTATCATTTTAAACGTGCACCAAAAGCTCTACCGTTCCTCACAGAAAGCAGACAGTATTCATAGCCCGCATACTGCAAAACAGGAACTGTCCCCGCTACAGAAACCCGAAATATATCCAGACTTCTTGTGACAAGTTGGAGAGCTCAGCGGTGACATCATTTGCTAACAATAGATGCACTTAAAATTAATGACCATCTCCACATCCCCTGGCACTTTAATTTAAAACACACTCTAGCAAGCACAGAGAATATTTCTCTGACTGCGAGTCACAAGCAATACGGACAATATGTTCCCGAGAAGCAGGCGGGGATAGTGCTCTACCTCCTTGGCCAGAAAAAAAATGACTAAGTGAGCCTCACAAAACAAGACCTTGGGAAAATCAGAAGTGGCTCGCAACAGGGAAATTTGGGGCAAGAGAAATTCTCCTCTGGACACACAGGGCTCCTGGAAGTGCCCCACTTCTCAGATGCATAAGTGCAAATACCTCCACCTCCTCCCCCCATGTTAACCCTTGGGGTCTTCCCGCTGTTCACAGCATAATATCTGAACCCCTTAACTTGCTTTACAGGGTCTTTCACATGTGACTTCCTCTACACTGAGTCTTCAAAGAGGGTCAGGGGTTGTGTGTTTGTGTTTTTGTGTGTGTGTGTGTTTCTTTTGAGACAGGGTCTCACTCTGTTGCCCAGGCTGGAGTGGAGTGGCACGATCTCAGCTCACTGCAACCTCTGCCTCCTGGGTTCAAGTGATTCTCGTGCCTCAGTCTCTGGAGTAGCTGGGATTATAGGCGTGCGCCACCACTACACCCGGCTAATTTTTGTATTTTTAGTAGAGATGGGGTTTCACCATGTTGGCCAGGCTGGTCTTGAACTCATGGCCTCAAGTGATCTGCCTGCCTTGGCGTTCCAAAGTGCTGGGATTATAGGTGTGAGCCACTGTGCCCCACCAAGATTTGCATTTTAAAGGAAGTCTATAGGAAATAGAATCACAATGAGATGCCACTCATACAACTAGAATGCCTACATGTTTTGCTTTGTTTTTTGTTTTTTGTTTGAATAGGGTCTCACTCTGTTGACCAGGCTGAAGTGTAGTGGTACTATCTTGGCTCACTGCAACCTCCGCCTCCCAGGTTCACGTGATTCTCGTGCCTCAGCCTCCCGAGTAGCTGGGATTACAGGTGCCCCCCACCATGCTCTGCTAATTTTTGTATTTTTAATAGATACGGGGTTTTGCCATGTTGACCAGGCTGTTTTTGAACTCCTGACCTCAGGTGATCCACCTGTCTCGGCCTCCCAAAGTGCTGGGATTGCAGATGTGAGCCACTGCACCCGGCCTTGATTTCATTTCTGTGAAGTTCTAAAACAGGCAAAACTAATCTGTAGTTCAGAAAGCAGATCAGTGGTTGCCTGGAGCCAGTGGTGGAGAAAGGACTGAAGTCAAAGGAGCCTGAGGAAACTTTCTGGGTGGTAGAAATGTTTTAAGTGTTTTTGCTGTTGCTGTTGTTGTTGTTGTTGTTCTGAGACAGGGTCTTGCTCTGTTGCCCAGGCTGGAGTGCAGTGGTACGATTATGGCTCACTGCAGCCTCAACTTCCTGGGCTCAAAGCATCCTCCCACCTCAGCTTCCCGAGTAGCTGGGACTAAACATGCACCACCATGCCGGCTAATTCTTGTTTTTTGTTGTAGAGATGGGGTTTCACCATGTTGCCCTGGCTGGTTTTGAACTCCTGACCTCAAGCAATTTTCCTGCCTCGGCCTCCCAAAGTGCTGGGTGCCCGTCCAGACATGTTCTAAGTCTTGATTGGGGTGGTGGTTACACAGGCATGTATACATTTATTATACTTACTGAACTGCACACTTAAAATGGGTACATTTTATTGTAAAGTATACCTTAATTGTAATCAACTTGATTTAAAAGAAAAAAAGAAGGCTGGAGGGAGAGAGTGGCTGTACCAGAAGCAGAAAAAATCCTTCACTGTCCACAGTCAGGCACTGTGGTGTGTCAGGCACTGTGGTGTATCAGGCAATATGTATGTGAGATTCATCAATGTTATTATGTGGGTTAGAGTAGTTTTTTCCTTTTGATTGCCTAGTAATATTCATTTGTACAGACTGACTGGTTAGTTTATCCATTCCCCTATTGTTGGGCATTTGTTTCCAGTTTGAGGTGATTGTTAATACTTAGGCCCGGAGGACTTTCTGGGACCTTGCGTTCTTCTCCTTAGATGGGACAGGTGTTCATCTCCACGTTTCACCAGACCTGCGAGGCCAACAGCAGACTACCCCTCTGGAAACATGGATTTCTCCATCCCTTATGACTTACGTTAACCAGCAAAACTGCAGCTCAAATCCTTTCTTTCCTGTCACGAAAGGTACCTGCATGGGGTGCAAACCAAGTTCTGGGGTCACAGGAGGCCAAAGGCCACGGCATGGTCTTTGCTACTGCACTTCTGTTTCCTCCAGCCAGTCTTGTTTTGAAGATCCAGCATTGGGTTTTGGTCCGAGGAGCTACTTGGTAGCATTTGCCAAGAATGGAAGGAGAATGATTTCTAGAGCCAAGGTAGCTAAATAGATTTTGCTGAAACCAGAAATTTGACCATATTTTCCCTTGCTATTTTTGGTTTCATGAGGAACAAGTTCTTTTAAAACAATGAGAATAAAGAAACATTCCAACCTCAGTCTGTGGTTGGAAACACCAAGTAACTGTTCTCCTAGCAAACCTCAAGGTGGGAAAGCACATATTTGAAAAGCCGAGGGCTTAGGAAAGAGAAACTGCTCAGCTGGTCTGCATTAGACCTCATTATGCGGTGCCTGAGGCTGGCCATCCCTGCCTCCTTGCAGCTCAGGGGCTGGCCAGGACACCCGAAAAGGACACGCAAGCAGGGAGCCATTTCTGGTGTTTATTTTCCCAGATTCAGGGACACCTTGTAACATTTTTAAAAAACTGAAGTAAAATTCACACAAGGTAAAATTAACTGTTAACTATCTTATTTTCTTCTTCTTCTTCTTCTTCTTCTTTTTTTTTTGAGATGGAGTCTTGCTCTGTCGCCCAGGCTGGAGTGCAGTGGCACATTCTCTGCTCACTGCAACCTCCACCTCCCAGGTTCAAGCTATTCTTCTGCCTCAGCCTCCCAAGTAGCTGGAACTACAGGCACGCACCACCACGCCCAGCTAATTTTTGTATTTTTAGTAGAGACAGGGTTTCACCATGTTGGCCAGGCTGGTCTCAAACTCCTGACCTCAGGTGATCCACCCGCCTTGGCCTCCCAAAGTGCTGGGATTATAGGCATGGGCCACTGCACCCAGCCCATTAACCATCTTAAAGTGTACAATTTGGTGGCATCTAGCACATTCTCAATGTTGTGCAACCATCACCTCTACCTAGTTCCAAGACATTGTAGTCTCCCCAAAAGGAAACCCCATGTCTATTAAGCAGTCACTCCCCATTCTTCCCTCTCCTCAGCCCCTGACAACCATGAATCTACTTTGTGTCTTTATGGATTGGCATATTCTGGACATTTCCTATAAAGGGAATCATAAAGTATGTGGCCTTGTATGACTGGCTTCTGTCACTCAGCATGTTTTGGAGGTCCATCTATGTTGTAGCATGTGTCAGTCCTTCATTCCTTTTTATTGTTTGTTTTTGAGACAGGGTCTCGCTTTGTCACCCAAGCTGGAGTGCGGTGCCATGATCACAGCTCACTGCAGCCTGGACCTCCCAGGCTCAAGAGATTCTCCTGCCTCAACCCCCCAAGTGGCTGAGACTACAGGCACGCTTCTCCACCAAGCCCAGCTAATTTTTATATTTTTAGTAGAAATGGAGTTTCACCATGTTGCCCAGGCTGGTCTTGAACTCCTGGACTCAAGCAATCTGCCTACCTTGGCCTCTCAAAGTGTTGGGATTATAGGCGTGAGCCACCGTGCCAGGCCTTCATTCCTTTTTAAGGCCAAATAATACTCCGTTGTATAGCTATGTCACATTTGCTTATCCATCCATTGACTGATGGACATTTACTGTTTCTACCTTGGGCTTTTGTGAATAATGCTACTGTGAACATGCATGTGCAACTGTCTCTTTGAGACCTTGCTGTCAAGTCCTCTAGGTATATGCCTAGGCATGGAATTGCTAGGTCATATAGTAACTCTACATTACACTTTGTGATTCTTTATATCACACAGATGAATCCCATTTTTATAAAATTGGTGCATCTAGACCCTTGATTTTTGACTTTGGCTGCATATTGTAATCACCTGTGGAGCTTTAAACATACCAATGCCTGATCCCACCCCTGAAGATTCTGATGTAATTGATCTGATGTATGGCCTGGGTGCTGTGAGTTTTCAAAGCTCCACAAGGCGATTCTAATGTTCAGCCTTGGAAATGAACCATCCTAGACTCCAGACTCCTCTTTGCAGCCTACCCCGAGTAATAACTTCAGTATTCTGACAACTGGTGTCATGCTTTCCATTCTAGGGCAGATTTCCACATAGTCCTTTTTTTTTTTTTTTTGAGATGGAGTCTCTGTCGCCCAGGCTGGAGTGCAGTGGTGCAATCTCAGCTCACTGCAACCTCCGCCTCCCAGGTTCAAGCGATTCTTCTGCCTCAGCCTCCCGAGTAGCTGGGACTACAGGTGCATGCCACCACGCCTGAATAATTTTTGTATTTTCAGTAGAGACAGGGTTCACCATATTGGCCAGGCTGGTCTTGAACTCCTTACCTTGTGATCCGCCCACCTTGGCCTCTCAAAGTGCTGGGATTACAGGTGTGAGCCACCATGCCCAGCCGATCCTTTTTTTAAAGACGGGATCTCACTCCGTCGCCTAGGTTGGAGTGCAGTGTCACAGGTACAGCTCACTGCAGCCTCGACCTCCCCAGCTCAAGCAATCTTCCCACCTCAGCCTCCCAAGTAGCTAGGAGTACAGGTGTGCATCATCATACCTGGCTAATTTTCGTATTTTTTGTAGAGATGAGGTCTTGCCATGTTGCCCAGGCCCATCTTGAACTTCTGGGCTCAAATGATCCTCCCACCTTGGCTTCCCAAAGTGCTGGGATCACAGGCATGAGCCACTGCACCTGGCCTCTGCATGGTCTTTGAAGGATTTGTGCCTTGATGAGGTTTAATCCTGTGACAAGAATGGTTCATAGAGCCCACACCTAGCTTGGGCCAGTGTTTTCACAGCTATGTCAAGCAACAAGACACATCGGTCCCCCATAACTGTCTACACATTACAGATGAGGAAACTGAGAGAGGTTGTCTGAGTTTTTTTTGTTTGTTTTTTGTTTTTTTGAGACGGAGTCTCACTCTGTCGCTCAGGCTGGAGTGCAGTGGTGCGATCGCAGCTCACTACAACCTCTACCTCCTGGATTCAAGTGATTCTCCTGCCTCAGCCTCCTGAGTAGCTGGGATTACAGGCGACCACCACCACACCCGGCTAATTTTTTGTATTTTTAGTGAAGACAGGGTTTCACCATGTTGGTCAGGCTGGTCTCGAACTCCTGACCTCAGGTGATCCACCTGCTTCGGCCTCCCAGAGTGCTGGGATTACAGGCGTGAGTCACTGCGCCCAGCCTGAGGATTTTTCTTTTTTTTTTTTTTAAGCAGTATGAGAGAACAGGGATGAGAGTTAGTATCCTCAGAGTTTATGAGAGAACTAGGTCAAGAGGCTGTGCCCTCGGGGTGAGTATTTTAAGACCGAATGTTCTGGAAAGCCTTGCATGTGAATCCCGGAGTGATGACAGAGGCTGGCTGAGTAGGGACCTGTCATGAGCCCAGGGCAGTCCTGCTACATTTGTTTCTCATCTTCCCCTCCCTACCTCACACTGGGATAAAAAGCACTGAAGCCTTTTTCCAATTTCCAGATGGATCCTTACCCAAAATACCGGTGCAAGAAGAGAAATTGCTAAGCAACTGCCAAATGAGTTTCACCTTCTCTTTTCACAAACTGTAATCTTTATTTTTAATTTGGTAAATGTTTTTCTGGCCAAGGTATTCCCATGGAACTCAGCTCTGAATAGCCAAGGAGACTTGTTTTTGGAATGCTCACTGCTGATTCCGGGAGAGGCTATTTTTTCATTTGGATTCAGCAAAACCAGGGATGTCCTAAACAGTGTTTGATTTGATGTTATGTATTTCCTGTCAGTGAATGGGGAGCAGTTTCCTTTTGGTTGAGGGGTGCTGCATGGTCCTGAATTTGAGTTGTTTTCTCTGCTAAGGTGAAGAGGTCACTGGCCGGGTGCAGTGGCTCATGCCTGTAATCCCAGCACTTTGGGAAGCTGAGGAGAGCAGATCACTTGACCAGATGGTTCAAGACCAGCCTGGTCAACATGGTGGAACCCCGTCTCTACTAAAGATACAAAAATTAGTTGGGCATGGTGGTGCATGCCAGTAGTTCCAGCTACTTTCGAGACTCGGCAGGAGAATCGCTTGAACCCGGGAGGTGGAGGTTGCAGTGAGCCAAGATCCTGCCATTGCATCACGTGGTTCTTCAGGAAAAGAGGAGAGGCCAGGAAGAGGGAGATGGTTCTAGAGAGATTAAGGGAGCCTGTCTGATTCAGGATATTGCTCAGGACTCTTGTTGCAAAGCATCTACTCTAGGTCGTCGAAGTCAAGGAGTTTACTTAGGGACATTAGGTATTCTCAGGCTTCCTACTAGAGGCCACACTGCCCAGAGCAATGCCCAAACCAGGAAGTGCCCAGCTCCAGCAAAAACCCTGTGGTCACTGCCATTGGTGGCCATATCTGGCAGCTCCAGGGAATCATGTTGGGTACTGGGTGCCAGAAATGCAAGCCTAAAAGCCCCTGCCACCATTCTGGCCAGATATTGGTTTCTGCCTGGTACCTACTTCTGAATCCAAGTCTCACTGGGTGTCTGATTGACAAGGCTATGTCACATGCCTGAGCCCTAACTGCAAACGGAGTTGAGAAAGAAAGTTTCTGGCTTCCATCGTGAGGAGGCAGGACTTACGATGTTGGAAATTCCCTAAATGTAGAAAGAGTGCTTAAATGGTGCTTGGGAGCCAGAACACATGCTATGGTCTGAATGTTTGTGACCCTCATTCCCCACCCAATTCATATATTGAATCCAACTCTCCAAGATGAAGGTATTAGGAGGTGGGGCCTTTTGGAGGGGATTAGGTCCTGAGAGTGTAACCCTCACAAATGGAATTAGTGCCCTCATAAAAGAGGCCTCAGAGGCCGGGCTCGGTGGCTCATGCCAGTAATCCCAGCACTTTGGGAGGCTGAGGTGGGCAGATCACCTGAGCTCAGGAGTTCACACCAGCCTGGGCAACATGGTGAAACCCCGTCTCTATTAAAAATACAAAATTAGCTGGGCATGGTGGTGCATGCCTGTAATCCCAGCTACTCAGGAGGCTGAGGCAGGAGAATCACTTGAACCCGGGAGGCAGAGGTTGCAGTGAGCCGAGATCATGCCATTGCCCTCTAGCTTGGGCAACAAGAATGAAACTCCGTCTCAAAAAAAAAAAAAAAATGGTTTCAGAGAGCTCCACCATGTGAGGACGCAGTGAGAAGACAACTGTCTATAAGCCAAGAAGTGGGCCCTCAGCAGACACAGAATCTGCCTTGCTCTTGGATTTTCCAGCCTCCAGAACTGTGAGAAATCAATTTCTATTGTTTGTAAGCCACCAAGTCTACGGTAGTGTGTTACGGCAGCCTGAACTGATTAAGATAATACACCAGCTTCTTCACCTTGCCCTTTGCTCCTGCTCCCCCATAACTTTGACCCGCACATGGCTTTGGTACAAACCCCACCCCCAAAGCTAGACAGGTTGGTGCTCACATGACCTTACTGACCAGTCATTCAGTGCCTATTCCATTTTCACGGAGAAGGAATGAATCTAATTAGCTCTGTTTAGGTCAAAGTGTTCATCTGTGGTGCAAACAGCTGTGGCTGGGAGGAGGTGGCAGAGACACATGGAACTCTGAGTGGGGTATTTTTTCTTAGAGGCAGTGGTTGGCAACACCTGCTGTCAGACTGTGGCAAATGAAAGCTACAAGGGCTCTCAAAGACCAGAATGTGCAATGTCTTAGTCTATTTCATGCTGCTGTAACAGTACTAGAGACTGGGCAATTTATAAAGAACAGATACTTACTTCTTACAGTTCTGGAGATTGGGAAGTCTAGGATTGAGGGGCTTACATCAAGTAAAAGCCTTCATGCGGCGCCATCCCATGGCGGAAGGTGGAAGTGTGAGAGAGCAAGAGTGGGCTGAACCTGCTTTTATAACAAATCTACTTTTGCAATAATGACATTAATCCATTCATGAGAGCAGAGGCCTCACGACCTAACCACCTCTTAAAAAGCCCACCTCTCAACATGATTGCAGTGGGGTTTAAGTCTCCAACACGTGAACTCAGGAGGGCATATTCAAACCATAGTATGCAGTTTCTTCAGTTTACAGTTAAAGCAATGAAAGTTCAGAAAGGCTAGGTGTGTGGGGTGTGAGATAGTACAGTATAGTGAAAAACAAAGGTTGGCATCATTTAACCGCCCTGAACCTCAGTTTCCTCTTTCATGAGAAGAGAAGAATAATCCTTATCTTGTATGGCTGTCATATTAAATGGAATAATGTCCATAGCAAGCTCAGCCCTGAGCAAATTCTTTTTGAGACGGAGTCTCACTCTATTGCCCAGGCTGGAGTGCAGTTGCATGATCTTGGCTCACGGCAGCCTCTGCCACCCGGATTCAAGTGATTCTCCTGCCTCAGTCCCCCTCTCTGCAAGGAGCTGGGACTACAGGTGCATGCCACCATGCCCAACTAATTTTTGTATTTTTAGTAGAGATGGGGTTTCACCATGTTGGCCAGGCTGGTCTCAAACTCCTGACCTCAAGAGATCCACCCACCTCAGCCTCCCAAAGTGCTGGGATTATAGGCATGAGCCACCACGCCCGGCCCTAAGCAAACTCTTATTAAAAGCTGGTTGTTGGGCGGGGCGTGGTGGCTCACACCTGTAATCCCAGCACTTTGGGAGGCCAAGGCGGGTGGCTCATGAGGTCAGGAGATTGAGACCATCCTGGCTGACATGGTGAAACCCCGTCTCTACTAAAAATATAAAAAATTAGCCGGGCGTGGTGGCGGGCGCCTGTAGTCCCACCTACTTGGGAGGCTGAGGCAGGAGAATGGCGTGAACCTGGGAGGCGGAGCTTGCAGTGAGCTGAGATCGCGCCACTGCACTCCAGCCTGGGCGACAGAGCGAGACTTCATATCAAAAAAAAAAGCTGGTTGTTGGCCAGGTGCGGTGGCTCATGCCTGTAATCCAGGACTTTGGGAGACCAAAGTGGGCGGATCACCTGAAGTCAGGTGTTCAAGACTAGCCTGGCCAACATGGTGAAACCCCGCCTCTACCAAAAATACAAAAAAATTAGCCGGGTGTGGTGACAGGTGCCTGTAGTCCCAGCTACTTGGGAGGCTGAGGCAGGAGAATCACTTGAACCCAAGAGGTGGAGGTTGCAGTGAGCCAAGATGGCGCCACTGCACCCCAGCGTGGGCAATAGAGCAAGACTCCATCTCAAAAAACAACACCACCACCAATGACAACAAAAAGCTCATTGTTATAAGAGCAAAAGAAACCCATACAATTTAATTAATTTGAGTAGTATTATACATGTTCTTATTACCCAGATAACATATGTTACCACAGTACCTAAACTACGTCCTGTAGATATTTGCTGTCATTTGGGGTTGCTTCCATCTGTAGGTCTTGTTCTGTTGAGCTGCCCCGAGCCACTCCCAGCAGCTCTGTTCTAGAACTGCACGTAAATGTTATCATATAGGCTGTGTGCAGTGGCTTACGCCTGTAATCCCAGCACTTTGGGAGGCCGAGGCAGGTAGATCTCCTGAGGTCAGGAATTCGAGACCAGCCTGACCAACATGGTGAAACCCCATCTCTACTAAAAATACAAAAATTATCTGGGTGTGGTGGTGGGTGCCTGTAATCCCAGCTATTCGGGAGGCTGAGGCAGAAGAATCACTTGAACCTGGGAGGTGGAGGTTGCAGCGAGCCGAGGCAGAGATCCACGCTCATGCACACACTCTAGCCTGGACGACAAGAGCAAAACTCGATCTCAAAAAGCAAGCAGAAAGGTGTAAAAGGTGCAGTGGCTCCACTGTAATCCCAGCACTGGGAGGCTGAGGAGGGTGGATGTGGTCAGATGTTTGGAGACAGGGCATGGCAACATGAGCCAGGCTCTCTCCCCAAAATTTTGAAATTAATGGCATGAGGAAGTGGTGTGTGCCTGTAATCAGCTACTGGAGGCAGGCAGGAGAATGCTTGAACCCAGGAGGCAGAGGTTGCAGTGAGCCGAGATTGCACCACTGTACTCCAACCTGGGTGACAGAGTGATACTCCATCTTTGAAAAAAAAAAAAAAGGAAAAAAAAAGAAAAAAAAATGTCATTGTATAGTATGTTTCTTTTGTGTCAAGTTTCTTTTAACATGTTTTTATTGCTTGTAGTTTGTTCCTTTTATTGCTGAGTAGTATTCTACTCTACAAATAAATTATAATTTATTTCTCCATTCTACTGTTGGGTAATTTCTACTTTTTATCAATTATAAATTAGCCTTTATGAACATTCTTCTATAGTCTCTTTGTGGACTTTTTTTTTTTTTTTTTTCATTTTTCTTGGGCAAATACCTAGGAGTGGAATTGCTGAGTCACATGACAGGCATATGTTTAGCTTTAATAGATATTGCCAAAGTTTTACAAAGCTATGGAACTATTTTACACTCCCATCAACTATGCGAAAGAATCTAGTTGTTCTCCATCCTCATCAACATCTGGGGTTATCAGTCTTTTGAATTTTAGCATTCTAGTGAATGTGTAGGGAAATCTCACTGTAGTTTTAATTTGCATTTCTCTGATGGCTAATGACGCTGAACACCTTTTCATGTGCTTAATGGCCATGTAATATATTCTATTTTTTTTTTTTTTCGAGACAAGGTTTCACCCTGTCACCCAGGATGGAGTGCGATGGTGCCATTTCAGCTCACTGCGGCCTCTGCCTCCTGGGTTCAAGTGATTCTCCTGCCTCAGTCTCCTGAGTAGCTGGCATTACAGGCACCCTCTACCACGTCTGCCTAATTTTTGTATTTTTAGCAGAGATGGGGTTTTGCCATGTTGGCCAGGCTATTCTCGAACCCCTGACCTCAGGTGATCTGCCCACCTCGGCCTCCCAAAGTGCTGGGATTACAGGCATGAGCCACTACACCCGGCCTATTCTTTTGTCAAGCATTCAAGTCTTTTATCCATTTTTTAAAATAAATTTTTAAAAATTTTATTCTTCTTCACTGGCAAAGTGAAAGCAATCACCCATTTTTACTTAATTGTCTTTTCATTATTCATTTGTAGGAGTTATTTTTACATTCTGTATAGTCATATATATAAGACATACCTACATACATACAATTCATATTTAAAGTGTATCCTCATGAAACTATGACCACAATCAAGATAATGAACATATCCATCACCCCCAAGAATCATGCCCCATTATAACCTCTCCCTCCTACCCTTCTCTGCCTCCCTACTCATCCCCAGGTGACCTCTGATCATTCTGTTACTATAGATTAGTTTGCAGTTTCTAGAATTTTATGTAAGTGGAATCACACAGTATATACTCTTTCTTTTTTTGGTCTGGCTCCTTTCACTCGGCAGAATTATCACGATTCATCCATGTTGCAGGTATCAATAGTCATTCCTTTTTTTGGCAATTTTAACATTATTTTTTTCTCTTTCATTTTTTAAAATTTCCATAGGTTTTTTGGGAACAGGTGGTATTTGGCTACATGAGGAAGTTCTTTAGTGGTGATTTGTGATATTTTGGTGCACTCATCACCTGAGCAACAAACACTGAAACCAAATTATAGTCTTATCCCTCACCCCCCTCCCACCCTTTCCCTCTGAGTCCCCAAAATCCATTGTATCATTCTCATGCCTTTGCATCCTCATAGCTTAGCTCTCACTTATGAGTGAGAACATATGGTGTTCGGTTTTCCATTCCTCAGTTACTTCACTTAGAATAATAGTCTCCAATCCCATCCAGGTTGCTGTGAATGCCATTAATTTATTCCTTTTTATGGCGGAGTAGTATTCCATCACATATATATACCACAGTTTCTTTATCCACTTGTTAACTGATGGACATTTGGGCTGGTTCCATATTTGTGCAATTGCGAATTATGCTGCTATAAACATGTGTGTGCAAGTATCTTTTTCATATAATGACTTCTTTTCCTCTGGGTAGACACCCAGTAGTGGGATTGCTGGATCAAATGGTTCTACTTTTAGTTATTTAAGGAATATCCACACTGTTTTCCATAGTGGTTGTACCAGTTTACATTCCCACCAGCAGTGTAGAAGTGTTCCCTGTTCACCACATGCAACATCTACTATTTTTGATTTATTTTCTTATGGCCATTCTTGCAGGAGGAGCAAGGTGGTTTTGCATTATAGTTTTTGTTTTTTTTTTTTTTTTTTTTTTTTTTTTGGGGAGGCCAGGGTCTCGCTCCTGTCGCCCAGGCTGGAGTGCAGTGGCGGATCTCAGCTCACTGCAAGCTCAAGCTTCTCCCAGGTTCATGCCATTCTCCTGCCTCAGCCTCCTGAGTAGCTGGGCTACGAAGCCCGCCACCTGCGCCCGGCCTAGTTTTTGTATTTTAGTAGAGGCGGGGTTTCACCGTTAGCCAGGATGGTCTCGATCTCCCGACCCTCGTGATCCATGCATCTCGGCCTCCCAAAGTGCTGGGATTACAGGCTTGAGCCACAGCGCCCGGCCATTGCATTATGTACAGTTTGCATTTCCCTGATCATTAGTGATGTTGAACATTTTCTTTTCTTTTTTCCTCACGTAGAGTCTCACTCTGTCATCCAGGCTGGAGTGCAGTAGTGCTGATCTCAGCTCACTGCAACCTCTGCCTCCTGGAGTTCAAGCAATTCTCAGTTTCCCAAGTAGCTGGGATTACAGAGTACAAGCCCTGCGCCTAGTTTTGTATTTTCATTAGAGACAGGGTTTCACTGTGTTGGCCAGGCTGGTCTTGAACTCCTGAGCTTGTGATCCACCCTTCATCCTCCCAAAGTGCTGGGATTACAGGCGTGAGCCTCCGTTTACAGCCAAGCATTTTTCATGTTTCTTGACCATTTGTACATCTTTTTGTGAACTGTCCAATGAGTCATTCCTTTTTGATTGCTGAGTGATATTTCCATTGTATGGCTATATATCATTTGTTTGCCCATTCAACTCTTTTTTTGTTTTTGTTTTGAGATGGAGTCTCACTCTGTTGCCCAGGCTAGAGTGCAGTGGGGCGCAGCTCACTGCAAGCTCCACCTCCCACGCCATTCTCCTGCCTCAGCCTCCCAAGTAGCTGGGACTACGAAGCCATGCACCATGCCCAGCTAATTTTTGTATGGTTTTAGTAGGGGCGGGGTTTCACCTTGTTAGCTAGGATGGTCTCGATCTCCTGACCTCGTGATCGCCGCCCTGGCCTCCCAAAATGCTGGGATTACAGGGTGAGCCACCGTGCCCAACCAGTAGTCTTTATATTTGGTAGCATACTTACCATTTCCATTGCTTTTTCATCACTCTTTATTCCTTCCTGTGGGCCTAATTTTCATCTACCAGCATTTTCCTTCAGACTGAAGAATGTCTTCATTTTTTGTGCGAAGATCTGCTGGAGAAGAATTTTCTCAGATTTTTGTTTGGCTAGAGAAAGTATCTCTATTGCCCTTCATTTCTGAAGATATTTTCACTGGAGAGAGACAGAATTCTAGGTTGCCAGATTTTGCTTTTCTTCAGTGCTTAAAGGGCACTAATAATCCCTTTTTTTTTTTTAAAGACAAAGGTCTGGCTCTGTGGCCCAGGCAGAATTCAGTGGCATGATCTCCCACTTGCTGCAACCTCTGTATCCTGCGCCTCGTGATCCTCCACCTCAGCCTCCCAAGTAGCTGGGACTATAGGCACATGCCACCACGCAGCTAGCTAATTTTTGTATTTTTGGTAGAGACAGGGTTTGCCATGCTTAGACTGGTCTCAAACTCCTGGGCTCAAGTGATCCACCCACCGGCCTCTGAGGGTGCTAGGATTACAGGCATGGGCCACTGTGCCTGGCCACTAATCCATTCTTGATCATCCCACTCTCATGACCTAAGCACCTCTGAGGGTCTCTCCCATCTCCTAATGCATCACTTTGGGGTTAAATTTCAACACATAAATTTCAGGAAAGTAGGATATAAACATTCAGACCGTAACTGTGATTCTCTTTTACTGTTTTTAACCCTATGTAACATGTCTTTTTGTTTTGGATACTTTTAAGAATTTTCTATCTTTGTTTCTCAGCAGTTTGGCTATGATGGGCGTGTGTGTGTGTGTGTGTGTGTGTGTGTGTGTGTGTGTGTGTGTGTATGTGTTTTATGTTACTTGGGGCTTGCTAAGTTTCTTGTTTTAATCAAATTTGGAAACTGTCATCAATTATCTTTTAGCCATATTCTGTATCTTCTCTCCTCTGAGACTCCACATACATGTATATTAGTCTAATTGCTTGATATTGTTCCACAGGTCATTGAGGCTCTGATAATTTTTCCCCCCGTCCTTTTTTTTTTTTTTTCTCTCTGTGCTTCACTTTGGTGAATAACTATTGGCCTCTCTTCAAGTTTATGAAGATTTTCTTCTGCAGTGTCTAATCTGCTATTTATCTTATTCAATAATTTTTTTTTTTTTTTTTGAGATGGAGTCTCGCTCTGCCACCCAGGCTGGAGTGCAGTGCAGTGGTGTGATCTCAGCTCACTGCAAGCTCTGCCTCCCGGGTTCACGCCATTCTCCTGCCTCAGCCTCCCGAGTAGCTGGAACTACAGGCGCCCACCACTACGCCTGGCTAATTTTTTTGTATTTTTAGTAGAGACGGGGTTTCACTGTGTTAACCAGGATGGTCTCGATCTCCTGACCTCGTGATCCGCCCGCCTCGGCCTCCCAAAGTGCTGGGATTACAGGCGTGAGCCACCGCGCCCGGCCTGTTTTTTTTTTTTCTTCTTGATAAGTGTCATGTTTGCTGCTTCTTCACATGTCTAATAGTATTTGGTTGTATACTGGATACTGTGGATGGCAGTGGTAGAAACTCTGGATTCTCTTGTCTTCTGTTGAAGAGTGTAGAATTTTGTTCTGGCATTCAGTTAAATTACTGGCAGATCATCTTGATCCCTGAAAGGCTTGGTTTTAGGCTTTTTAAGGGTAGGCCTACTTGAGTTTTGCCCTTAGTCCTGGGAAATGGTCTTCACTCCTGAGGCATGGTCCTTTGGGGTTTCAGTGGAAAGCTCAAGGTATTTGACAAGCTCCTCTAACTTGGCGTACCTTGAACTCTTTTTTTTTTTTTTTTTTTTTTTTAAGACAGAGCCTTGCTCTGTTGCCCAGTCTAGAGTGCGGTCGCATGATCTCAGCTCACTGCAATTCTACCTGTAGTCCCAACTACCTGCCCACCGAGTAGCTGGGACTACAGGTGCCCGTCACCACACCCGGCTAATTTTTTTTGTATTTTTAGTAAAGATGAGGTTTTACCATGTTGGCCAGGCTGGTCTCAAACTCCTGACCTCAAGTGATCTGCCTGCCTTGCCCTCCCAAAGTTCTGGGATTATAGGCCTGAACCACCACGCCCAGCCAGGACCTTGAACTCTTAAACTGCCTCCTGTCACTGGGCAATTGCTAAAATCTGTGTTTAGGTCTTTCGGTGTTTAGTTCTTGCTTTCCCCTTGGGCTCCTTGGAGTCATCCCACACATATGCCCTTCAGAACTCAGTCAAAGACATAAGGGGAACCTGTATACCAACTTTGTGGCTCCTCTTTTGAGGCTCCCTATTTTCCATGTTTTCCCTCCTCAATTTCCAGCCACTGTGGCAGCTATAAATGCTGATCTCTAAGCAGTCAGCTTGCTTTCTGCTTTAGCTTCACTCCCCATGTGCTGTGTGGACTTGAAAATGCCCTGAGAGAGCCGGGCCCAGAGGCTCACGCCTGTGAGCCCAGCACTTTGGGAGGCTGAGGCAGGAGGATCTCTTGAGGTCAGGAGTTCAAGACCAGCCTCGGCAACATAGTGACACCTTGTCTCTACAAAACATTCGCTGGGCATGGTGATACATACTTGTAGTCCCAGCTACTTGGGAGGCTCAGGTGAGAGGATTACCCTAGCCCAGGGAGGTCAAGGCTGTGGTGAACCGAGATTGCACCACTGCACTCCAGTATGGGCAACAGAGAGAAGAGACCCTGTCTCAAAAAAAAAAAAAAGAAAGAAAAAGAAAAAGAAAATGTCTTGAGAGGAAAAATCAGTTAGATGCACATCTCACCTAGTTTGTGTCTCTTCTTTGAAGGGTTGCATCAACTCTGATTGCCTGTTTTGGTTGTTCTCTGGGGCTTTAAAACAATTTTTTTTTTTTGAGACACAGTTTCGCTCTTGTAGCCCAGGCTGCAGTGCAATGGCACTATCCTGGCTCACTGCAACCTCTGCCTCCCAGGTTCAAGCAATTTTCCTGCCTCAACCTCCTGAGTAGCTGAGATTACAGGTGCCTGCCAACATGCCTGGCTAATTTTTTTTTTTTTTTTTTTGTAGTTTTAGTAGAGACAGGGTTTCGCCATGTTGG